>NC_056737.1:399030731-399043231 GCF_019279795.1 Protopterus annectens | reverse complement strand
TCCACTGGCGGAATGCTCCCATTTTTATTATTTGTTTAATTAATTTTACCACATATAACATTAATATTCCAACAATATGTGATAGGAAGATTAAAAGCAGTCTTATTAGTTGCTCTTCCATGCAGCACCCTCTTACTGAAAAAAAAATGTTTTTCTGTAGTTGATTTTGGTTGCAATACTTGTGGTAGTACAGAGTCAGTTTCATGTGCATCATAACCTTTCTGTAAAAAAGTCATTTTTCATACCATCACTAGATAGACATGACATTCAAATAAACTGACCTTTCAGTATGTTCTTATAGATATATCTAAAGTACATACTTTTCCTATCAAGATAAGAATTCCTTTTACTAGGTTTATTATACATATCATTTGCCTATTTGCCATTTCCACTATAATACACCCATATATCCAAAACCTAATGCATTCTTTAGAGTAGTGAGGCTAAAAACATTGGAATTCTGTGCTAACTTCAAAACCCCTTATAATAATTCGGCATTATCTCTCAATGCAAATAATGATGTCATCAACAAACATAGCATAAAAACAGATCTTGTCCACCAATGCATTCCCCTTTAAGAAGATCAGTGTTTACTTATGGAAGTTGGTTTGTTAGAATCTAAATATGTCTCACAGGGTGGCGATTATACATTTAAGATCACCCGATGCAGGAAATCATTAAGAAAAAAGTATATTTCTCAGCCAATGGTCAGCTTATGGAACAAGCTTGCCTTTACATATACGTAAAAGTGAGTGATATTTGGAAAGAGTATTTAGTATTTTCAATAAAAATGGAGACTGCGTTTTAATTGGCTTTTCACCCTTAGTCAGTAATACTGACCCATGAAATATGAACTAAATTCATATAGCTGCTCACACAAGGTGTGCCCTTGGCCATTTCAATTTTCTGCAAGTACAATGTTTATGTGTGTGATGGAAAGAGAACAAGTATGGCCAATATGTTACTCTTAGATACACTGCAACACCACTTTCCGCACACACACACACACACACACACACACACACACACACACACACACACACACACACACACAACCATATGAATAATCATTGCACTTTGATTTCAGCAAATATGATACATAATGTGACACTGTTCTTGCCAAGCAAGATCAGTGCTTATTTTACATCCCAGCAACAGCAGGAGTAAGTCACTTTTATCTAACAGCATTTTGTTGATCGTACACACATCAGCTATCTGGTTGTGATAAAAAAGAAAAGTATTATAACGTGCCTCATTCAAATTCACACTAGCCCTGCAAGGCCATGTTAAAGACTGATTACTTTCATCCACAGACAGCCCTTTTACCCATCAGTTTGTTGAGTGTGTACATTCCTCAGATATCTGATTGTGGTGAAAATATATAATGTTTACAGTAATACATTTCAAGTTTCTTTGACTCGGCCACACAGTGGCCTCAGTAAAGTATTCTAACGTACTTCACATAAATGCACACTAGTCCTCAAAACCAGGTTAAAGACTGTTTAGCTTTAGCAACAAATGCAGAATTACTTGTTTTCATCCACAAATAGCTCCTATACCAAGCAATTATAGCTAGTGATTTGATTGTGTACACCTTCAATTTCTGATCGTGACAAAAGGCCAAACAAATGTAATTTAACTTTGTTTCATACAAACAATAGCCACAGTAAAGTATCCCATAGGACTTTATACACATAATCCTGCAAGGTTGGAATGACTGTTTAATCTGAACAAACACCAATAGGATCAGCTCTTTGCATCCACAAACAGCCCCTATACTCAGCAATTATATCCACTGTATCATCTGTGTATACCTTAGATTTCTGAGGGTGAGTAAGCAATGTATTTCAACCTTGCTTCACACAGATGTGGCCCCTTTGGATAGTAGTAATTCACTGGTCCCTGTTGTTTTATTCTTTTTGACCTCCTTTGGGGAGGGGGATCTAAAGGGTCCTCTAGCACATATGCACCCTGACTCCTTACACCTTCAAATTCTGTATAATGGCCTTCAGTGTTCCAATCTAAATTATCAGTTCTCTCCCAGTCTTGTTCCCTTCTTGTATTTTGAGTAGTGTTCCAATAGGACCTCCTAAAATTAGTCTTAGGTTTAGGGTAGGAAAGTTCCTCCCTATACTCTACCAGGTCCCGTTCCAATTTTTTTACACTTCCTATCATAAATATGTTTACATTTGTCCTCTATTTGTTTTTTCACCCTAAAATACTTGGATTTTTCAGCTTCGACTATAAACAAAAGGTCTGTCACAATATCATGATTTCATTTATCTATTTTTTTAAACAACATATCCATTTCTCTAACGTTGTTAATAATTGCTCTTAAAATATTTAAACCTGTATTGTTAAAAATAGTGAGTAACTCCTTGTGAAATTCACTGCCCTCCCCCACATTATTGGGATACTTATAAATATGCAGCCCTTTAGGCATGATTTCCCTCCCAATACATTAATTTAGGTAACAATTATCCATACATAAAATTTTATATCTAAGCATAGACTCATACAGCAAATTGATGTTGCTGTTATAACTGTTCACTTTCTCATTTCTAGAAGAATTCCCCCCACCTCTGGACAACCATCAGCAAAGTTACTTTTGATTTTTAACCATTGTCCCATAGCATTGATACCCCCCCCATTGTACAGTCTCAACAGCATGGTTGGTATTACAAATGCTACCAGAACCACCATTGTTAACAGTCACCTGGTAAATCAGTTATTTGTAGGTCTTTCCTTTTGTTGAGACCACCATTAGAGGTTCCGAACAAGGTCGTACAGCTCGTACAGCCAGATTGCACAGTCTTATTTCCAAAATTCTCCTGCCTCTGTTTGCGAGATAACTGTGAACTCTGATTTGAGCTACAACCTACTGTGGCTCATCCGGGCGCCTGAAAGAACACTTCCTGATTCCCAGGCAGAAATTCCTTCCCATTCGGGTCCTCAGCAGATGCTGCAATCGAACTTGTTGGTTGCTGTGAAAGTAACGCAACCAGTTGGTTCAACTGTCCTTCCACTCTGGCCAGGCTCTCATGTACAACCTGTAAATCCTCAGCTCTCTCGACTAGAGAGCTGTTACTGAACTCCAGATCCTCCATCAAAGACCAAATCCTCAAAAACAACGAAGCGAGGAAAATTGCTTCAAAGGTCACCAGTAAAAAAAATGAACAAAGCACTTCCTGGAATGCAGAAACCATGGTTCCAAAGAGAAAAGACAACAACTTTAATGAATTTTAACGCACCAAAAACACAAACCAGCGTTTTCGTCCTGTTGCAAATAGGACTTCATCAGAAATGCACTCTACCCACATTTCATTACTTATATAGTCATTAACCCCCTGTTAGTCAATTACCTAATCAAAATTCTAGCAACCAAAACTGACCAAATAAAAAAATGTAAAATATGTATGTGTAACTTTGAAATGTTACTATAAATGTTATCATAAAAAATACAATAAATATTACATGTACACCCTAATAGACTAGTTAAAAACACCCCATATCAACTCATAATGAATAATATTAATATAACATTAATATAAACACTAATATCTCATTTTATATTTACTTTTGGATAATATGCTGACTTGTTTACCAGTTTATGATATATTCCAGGATACTTCAGTATTCAAATAAAGTATATTTATTTCAGTGATACATGCAAACTACAGTTTCTGTCAGATTACTGTGCATAAAGACATCTGAAGTCTGTGTACCATCATTAACCCCACTAGCGAAGATAAGAACTCTGTACATGCTATTTAGAGTTTTTCAGCATCACAAGCATTTCAGAGGTCTATAGTGCTGATCGTAGGTTAGAGGGTATTGTGAACAGTGAACATCATAGATGATGTTCTAGTGTAGTTGAATGCCAAAAACTGTATGCCAGGAGACTAAAATGGCTGCTATACTGTTTAAGACTTAATAACTTGAAATTAAAGAGAGACAAATGTCAATAGTGTGTATCCAATATTAAGAACATGGGATATGTGTATACTAGCCAAGGCTTTCAATAACCTGATATTGAAAAAGTAAGGTTAGCAATCCAAATCTAGGGAAGTTATAGTACCACTCTACTTGGTCCTTATCAAACTTAGCATTGAATACAATAGCCCCCTTTTGGCATGTATCTAACCAGACACTTGCAACAGTTGGAATAATGTCCACACAAGTTTTCCCACCAGGAGAACTCAGGCCATGAATACCCTGTCCTACATTGATTGCCTAAAGGCTCTGTCTCTTTATTCACTCTCCTACTGGCTGCTGACAGAGATCTTTGCCTGACTTATAGGTCTTTCTCAGATCCAGCCCTAATGGATTTGCTGCATATTCACAAAACAAACACCACCAGAAACATTAGATCCAGGGATCTGATCCTCACTTGTGACATAAAAAGAACAGGAGAGAAGGATATGTGTCGCATAGGATCCCTGCACAAAGGAAGAAACTCCCGTCCATGTAAAACAGAGCTTATACCTGACCCCCTTCAAATGAATCCTTGATAACTGGATGGGAAATCATAAATTTACCCCCTGGTCTAGCCTCCAAGTCCCTTATGGGCAGAGATTGCTAATAAGAAAAGTATTTTCCTAGCTAACATCTCCCCTACAAATCCTTAGTTACCTCCCTACTAACATGCCCCCCACTGTATAAATGCCCATGATACTTGGAACCCAAATGACTTGGGGTATGCTGCAAGGCTTGTAGGGCCTTAGTGGTCATTAGCCTAGTAAAAAGTTATGAACCTATGAAGCAGAGACAGACTGTCTTTCTGATAAGTTTTCACTGTTTAGGTTCTTCATTTTGGTGCAGCAGTTGTCCGAGTTCATTGCAAATCTTTAAGAAGTGTCAATGCTGCTAACAAATCTGCTTAAAAAGACATTCTATGACACTGGTTATACCCACAGGAAAGAAGTTTTTTCCCTAAAAAATGGTGACTGCATCACTGATATTGCAATGCTATGATGTGACTAACCCTGCAGTTCAGAATTAGTCTAGCACTAAAGTAGAGCTTCTAGGAAAGGGGGCACTTGTGACTTATAGGTTCATAGATTCATAGGTTCATAGGTTGGTACTAGGCTATCGGCCCTAGGGCCTATGCAAGCCTAGCCATAACAATTCCCTGGATATTTCTTCCCACAATATTTACTTCTCTGGACCCCTGTCTAGCAGGGCAACTGACATGATCTCCGGGGTGAATTTCCTATCTCCCATCCAATCATCAAAGTTCATTTTAAAGAGGGCCAATGAGGCGCTCTGCTTGACATGTATGGGCAGTCTTTTCCAGAGTATGGGGAGTCTCTGGGTCAGGAACCTATCCCTCCAACATGTTTTGTTCATTGTGATGACAAGGTTTAGATCCCTGGAGCGTGTGGCTCTGAGGGATTGGGATTTCTTTAAGTGGAGCATGTCCAACAGCTTGGGGTTTGATATGGCCTTCTATGTTAAGCAGAGATCACCTCTGAGTAGACGATATGCCACAGAGTATAGCTGGAGTTTTTTTAGATGGTCAGCATATGGCATCTGCTTTAGGCCTGTGATTCTTTTAGTGAGGTATTTCTGTGGCCTTTCCAGCTGTTGCAGATGTCTTGTGATGTACATACCAAACGGGGCATTATACTCTATAATGGGTCTAATGAGGGATGAGTACAGTGGGACAATGACCTCCTTTTTTCTGGATGAAAAGCCCTTAGTGATGAGGTGTGCCACATAGAAGGATTTCCTGACTGTTGTGGAGATGTGGTTATCGAAAGTGAGACTACTGTCCACCTGTGTCCCTAAGTCTCTCATCACACTTTCGATGTTTGGTGTCCTGCTACCTATGTGATAATTCATGGGTACATGTTTTTTTCAAAGGGGATAACTATACATTTCTTGGCATTAAGCTTGAGCCCATGGCTCTGGCACCAGGCATCTGTATCTGTAAGGCCCTTTTGTAGAATATCCACATAATTTGGGGATTCAATAATGGCTCCCAGTTTGCAGTCAACTGCGAACTTTGTTAGCCAGAGTCCCTTAGTGCTGATCTGTACTTCAGAGAAGTAGATGCCAAACAAGAGTGGTCCCAGGACTGAACCCTGAGGTACTCCACTTGTCACTTGTCTGGCGCTGGATTTGGAGTCGGCTACTTTTACAGTCTGGGTTCTGTCAGTAAGCCTGTTGGCAACCCATTGAGTGACATAGGGATTTATGCCCAGCTTAGTAAGTTTATCTATGATTCCAGAGTGGGGGATGGTGTCGAAGGCCTTGGCTGTGTGGACTGCCTTACCTTCATCCACAGCACTGGAGACTGATTCAAAGAAGTCAATCAGATTCAGGAGACAAGATCGGCCCTTCACAAACCCAAACTGGGTGGGGTCCAGTGTTTGAAGGTTGCCAATGTCTTTGTTTATAAGTTCTATGATAATGCATTCCATGCCCTTGCAGATCAGGCTTGTCAGACTGATGGGACGGTAGTTCCCGGGATCCAAGGCGGATCCTCCCTTGTGGAGCGGGATAACTGTAGCTGTGTGCCACTCAGTGGGCACGAAGCCTGAGGAGAGGCTATGATTAAACATGACACTTAGGTGAGGTGCCAGTTCATTTTGTAGTTCATGTAGTACACAGCCTGGGATGTCATCTGGTCCCATGGATGCTGTATTCTTAGCTTTGGAGAGTGCGGTTTCTACCTGTGTGGCCGTGATTATCAGAATTTGGCAATCTTTTGGTATTGAGATGGGCCCTTTAGGGGGTAAGAGGGGGGTGAAGTTGGCACTAAATCGATCTGCCAAGATATTGGCAATATCCTTGGGATCAGTATATTTAATGCCATTCTGTAGCTCAGAGAAGATCTGAGCATGCTTATAGCTTCAGATTATTGACAGACTCACACATTTGAAATGCTTAGATTGAAAAGGAACTTTTAGCTCTAGTTTATGTGGAGGCAAATTTTATGAATACATTTATGAGATGAGTTTCTGTTGAGAATGACCACAAGCCTCTGTAAAGCATATTTCACAATCAATTCTTTAATACACATGGCAATGAAACACATATTGCTAATAATATTGTCAAGAGCTTATCATAAAAGATTCAAGAAAAATCTCCTGGATTCAAACTTGGAAGTCATGTCAACTGTGCCACATCATATGATGTCAGAGAAGAGGAATTTTGCTACTTACACTGAACAATCCAAATTCAAATGCTAAATAATTAGGGCACCACAACAATAAAGTACAAGCCTTTATTTAGTGCTTTTGTTTCAAAATCTGAAACTTCTTCAGAATAGTAGGCACAATCAAACATCGACTTAAATAAACAAACATTTGATCACATGACAACAATGTCCAATCAGATTCCATTACCAATTAAAAACCCAATATTAAAATATGCATGTACAAAATAGAATAAAAGCTGTAGCAATTATTATAAACCTAAGGATTTCATTTTTAAAATACTATTAATAGAAATCATGCCATTAAGTCCGGGAGCTGAACCTGCATTCATTTTAATTTGCCAAAACAGCTCATGGACTTCCAAATAAAGATCAGCTGCACCACCTCTAGGGTTAACTGCCAGTTTTTCAGCACAAAAAAATAGTATGATTCAGGAAGTCCATCAAATGTTTAACTAGGGTATTATTGGTGTCTGCCTTTCCAATATTGTACATATAGTCATATACTCTCTCTCTCTCTGAGGTAAGTAGGGTTTGTATTGGGGATGTTTTGATTCATCCCAGTTTTCCATGTAACTGTGGGACAAAAGGGCTTGTTTATGTAGCGCTTTGTCAATATTGTAATGGATTTTATACTGGGAAGACAAGAAGAACCCAAGAGTGCTAGCTAAAATAAAATACATTCTAGCAATGTAGAGTTTCCATATTCGTGACTTTCCACGGATCAATGCACCGTATGAATCACCAAATATGACTAAAGTACTTGAACAATGTAGATTACATGAAGTGACTGCTAAACCTACAATGACCACATTTATTACCAGAAACTCTGAAGTATTCCGATATAGAACAATTAATATGTCATCAAAATGGAATGTCCTTATAACCATCTATGACAGCAAGGACTAATTTGTATAGCTGCAGTTTATTAAACCTAAATTCCTGCTGTTTTCCAATAATTGTATTGAAATATTTAATTATGCATATCTAAACAATCTGAATGCATAACATATGATATCCCAGGTGTGGAATATCTATTATATTGTATTGTTTAATACCTCTAGCATAAGGGGAGAGATGGAATGCACAGTGTAGTCTAGCTTTAAGAAGTACCCATAAGGCTAATGTGCAAGTAGAATGTCATATGGTCTTGGCTTGCATTTCTGTTCATTTTAGGTGAGTAGAGTGTGGAAGGACCCAACCTGTCTCCTTGCTGTCTACATTTTTGTTATCAAGTCTGAAATGCGTTGTTATTAATACTTAACCCAACATTGCATGTGTGTATATATGCATTCACGTAAATAATAATTAATTATCACTTTGGAGCCCCAAAAGGAGGTGGAACAAACATATGTGCCAAGTAGATAAGGGCAAATATTTCAACAAATCTGTTTGTTGAGTACGTCATGCAAAATTATCTAGAGGTTATTGATATCATCCCAACACAAGAAATCAAACTAAATCAGTTATACTTCTTCAATGACTGATGTAAGAAAAAATCATTGGACTAAACATAAAATACCCTGCAAAATATTATTCAACCATACAATACAGCAAACACTAACTATACACAGAAAATAAACATATACACTAATGTAATATAAAAAAATGCACAAAAAATAAGCCATCTCCACTATTCTTTCAAGGGCAGGAAAAACTTAACAAATCAAATATACAAGACCCCAACCAAAATGCACAGTACCAGACAGGACTATATCCCACACCTGGCTCAAACACAGGCATGTAAATATGTCAATAAAAAACATGAAGCACTTAGAAATATAAAGGAAAATAATATTTAAAATGAAAAAATCACTTTGTGAGAATGTAATAAAAACAAGTGTGAAACTCCATCAGAATGAAATAAATATTACTGTACAACAAAATAAAGACAAGATACATTATTATAAATTAAAATACCAATAAATATAGCAAAAATTCAGAAGACATTCCAGAGAAACATTTTGTTATGGATCTATACTCCTGTGCATGTCATATGTTATATGCATTACATTTTACTTAGGCTGTGCCTGCAATTAGTCATTCTGTGTCAGTGTTCTACTCTGGTAAACAAAATGTAAATAAATAAACAAGATTGAAAATAAAGCATAGCCTAAAGTAATATAATACTGCATCACCCCTCCGATCAAGGAAAAAAGTCACTACTACAGCAGTATACCCCCCACATGCACAGACACATAAGAGTCCAAAATCCACTGAAATGATTGTGAGACAGGAATATAAAATAAACAACCATAGGGTCTGGGGCATAATAAATTATCTATTACTTTTAGGAATTTGGTTCATGACTGACAGATGGGCCACTCATTATGAAACTCACCCCCAGTACCACCTTAGTAATGTTGCTACCTCTCACCCAACTTTGCCCCTAACCCTACACCTCACCTTAGAAAAACCCTTTCTATAACATTACTATATAACACAGCTCGGACACACATTACATACAAAAAACACACACTTATGACACTATATCTATTCCCTTACTTACCTCTTACTCTAACTCTAACCCAAAAACATACATATGCATATATGTATGGGTCCTGAAACCTTGCTCAAATGTACAATATGAAGGAACAGACAATTTAACATTAATACTAAGACTGTCCCAAAATAATTTATGTCAAAATAATATGTAACTAATGCAACAAACAAAGGAAGGACTGTAGTAGTTTGGGATTCTGCTAAATATAAGGAGAAAGCTTATACACATCTTATAGATGGTAGTTTTTATCAAAAGATGATATTAGAGCTCACAAAAATGAAAATAGATGTATTTATTCTGTTAGCTGAGGAAAATGGTATTGTTAGTAAAAGGGAAAAGGGTACCCAAAGAATTAATGGTATTTGACCTCAAGAAATGGCATTTTACATGCTTCCAAAAATACACAAAGAGACATATAATCCTCCAGGTAGACCCATTAATTGTAGTCATGGTTCTCTCATTGAACCTTTTTTTAATTCCTTACCAAATCTGAAGCATTTACTTACTTGTTTAAGATCCAGAAATAAGGATACTACTCGGTTCTTACAAATTATACAGGAAGTTCAGATAGAAGGCGTTTAGTACACGTGCACATTGGATGCAAGTCCCTATATACTAACATACCACATTGGGCAGGCATCCATGCTTTAGAATATTGGTCATATAAGCCAGTTTTATATAGCTCAGTATTTAATACCTTTTCTTATGTCTAGCTGAACATGTAATAACTAAAATGTTTTCTATTTCACCCAGAAATGTTTTCCACAAGTTAAAGGGACAACAATGGTGGCTTTGTTTGCACCCATTTATGCAGACCTGTTATGGGATACTTTGTGCTACTTGGAGGATATATTAATCTATGATCCCAGCCATAATTTCTATATGTATGCCATAGAAATGTGGCATAGATATTTGGATGATTGTTGTCTGATCTGGACCTTGGATCATGTGGCAGATCTGGAAGAATTGCAGAGTATTTTAATGAGAACAAATGGGGACTGCTACAATGTAGAATACTAACTATAATCTATTCATTTTTGGATGTATTGATTACTAAACATTCAGATGGCACATTGAATACCTCATTTTTCATAAACCTTTCTATAAAAATTATTTGATAGCAGTGACAAGTTATCATCCTCCACTTATGATTTGGAATATACCACCATCTCAGTTTTATAGAACTAAAAATATTACTCCCTGCTCTGCGCAATGATTATCAACAATGCTCTGTTCAATTTTACATAGGGGTTACGCTTCAGTTATCATACAGACATCATAAAAAAATCAGCCAGTTCTAAAAAGTGGAGGAGCTACTGTCTTACAGTACAAAGACCCCTGATTCTGCATATTCCATGATATTTATTATTACCTTATTACCTATGGAGCAAATACCAGATTTTTACAATATTTCTTTCATAAATACTGGGGTATATTATGGGCTGGCAAGGAAGGAGCTAAAATGATTCAATGTACAAGTTCACTTGTAGAAGGGTAAATCCATAGAACAGTTGCTGAGTGGTTATAAAAGAGTGCTTGACTCCAAGGTATTACAATAACAAAAAACTTTGCATTGAACAATACTGAAGGGATTTTTACCCTGTGACAGCTGTTCAGCCATAGATGTATTATTAAAAATTTCAATTTACAACAGCAAATAGATCCAAAATGTACATTTATCATTTAATTACATGTACTAGAGAATGGATTATATATCTAGCTCACACACTTTCTGCCTTCTATGTAAGTAAAAGTTCATGTCAGTTCAAAACTCAGGTATTTGAAATTTTAAATTATATGAGATGCTAGAAATAAATTCATTATTTGAATATAAAGTAAGACATCCTTGAGTGGCTTTCAGATGTACTAGTATTAACAAGATCAAGTCCTTATCACCTAATAGAGCAGGATGGCAAGATATCAGACCAGCCAAACATCTCTCTCTATTCAGAAGGCAAACAACTCCATTCTGTTCATAAATCTAATAAAAGTGCAGGGCAAAACCTCTACTCCTACTCCATAGCCAAAACCTGTAATTCATTATCTTTAGTCATGCGAACAAACTCTTACGTTTATGTTTTTAAACATATTCTAAACGTCTTCCTTTTTAACTCCTGTCGCTGCTCCTGCTCTAACCCAGGCTGAACCCTTCCTACCATAAAATCCTGGTTTTCCTACCACACACACCTTCCTCCTCCTCTCCATATCTACTCTGTTGTTCTTATCTGACTTTCTTATAGCAACAATTTTACTCTTCTTACTGCTGAACTACTTTTTGATCTTCTTTCATCTGTCTAGTAATACCTCTGACATTTTACCACATTTCTGGTATCTACCTTTGCCGTATGGCACATCAAGAGTTTTTATGTATCGACAGATAGACGTCCTTCTTAACATCTCTTATCTATCTCCTTTATTTTGGAAGCATTATTCATATAAAATGTTTTTGCTGCTGTATAATATTTGTAAACAAAATGTTTTATTACTGTATTACTGTATTACATTTAATATAATATGTGTATATGAGTTTGTAATGTAAAATGTCTTTTGCAATAATTTTCTCATGTATAATAATGCTTTTTGTGATGCAACTTGGAGCTTCTCTACCCGGGCCTCCACTGAAAATGGGTACCCTGAGGGCCCAATCAGACTTTCCTGGTAAACAAATGACAATAAATAAATATACTGACAGAGAAAGAACAATTATGCCTAATCATATTGGAGTGTTTATTCTCTCCAGGAGCTGATGAACAATTATTTATTTATTGCATTTGTTAACCGGTAAAGTGCACAGTGGAGGCCCAGGGAGGAAAGCTCCACATTAATTACATACAA
>NC_056737.1:399020731-399025731 GCF_019279795.1 Protopterus annectens | reverse complement strand
CAGTCATACATCTCCACAACAGTTATTTACCATAGAAACTCCACTTAAGTAAGTACTTGGAAGAGTGGCTGAACATTTTATTGAAAAAGACCTATGGCAAAATATAAGTCCTTCTGAGCAAATTAACTTTATGCAGTGATATTGAACAACACATGGAGGAAAGATTTTTTTTTTAATTGAAACATTAAATTATGCAGTATACTAAGAAATTAAAATAATAACACAAAATGTGAGTCTAGAACACTTCAGCCAGAGCAAGAGAAAAAGACACCAGAAACGAAAATAAACATTGTAATTAATATGTTTATATTGAATCTGCATAAAAATAGCCCATGCATGTGTACCAGTTTCCTATTTTAGGTAAATGAGGAAAAAGGGGAACTTTCCAGTGTTTAGTATTTGCCTTTAGATAGGAAATACTGTTTATTTCCACCACTAAACTACTTCTTGACAAGACCATGAACACCAGGTTAGATCTGCAGGTTAAAATTTACAATGCCAATATTCTGGAATGTAGTATGGGTTAATCAGATGGACTCCTATAGCCAAAATGAACCCTTTAGTTAAAAATGAACTAAGGTATTACAAATTAGAAATGTACAGAGGGTATTTTGATAAACCTGACATCCAATATTGACAGTCTAAGCCTATTCTGAAAATAGATTTTTCTCTTAGCTTTCCCAGTCAGATTAAATTAATATTGTGAAACAAAGGGATCATTAGTTAAAAATCAAAAGAATATGAACATAACAGCATTCTTTGTTGTTGTTTTCAGGAGGTAAGGCCATGTAGCCCACACCCTCCTGGTATTAAACTTACAAAATCTAAGGTAAAATAATCTCAGGGGTATGATGATGACTTTCTTACTCCACAACTGAGTGATCTCAGAGCTACTACTGTAATGTCAGTTGATAAAACAGGAACTGGTGAATAGTGAGTCAATGAAAAAACCTATCAGTAACAGCGTTGCTTCTGAAATAAATAAATAAGACAAAATTTAGCAAGTGAAATTTTGTTACAGTTAAAATGTTTAGGTATTCTTTATTATGCCAATAAAGTCTAGATGGTTTATGTAACAACTGAGTTACATTTGGTAGCCCTGGCAATCGAAAAGGTGAATAATCAGAAGAAAAAATACCAACCATTAAATAAGGAAATGCATCAGTCCGGATTTGTTAGTTAATTTTACTGAAATATGCATTTAGCTGTCAGCAAAAATATGTGTTTTAGCTCTGTATATATGAACTACTAATTTTAAAATATAATGGCATAACATTGGGTATTCAAGAATAATTATTACTTGGCAATTAAAATGATTTCTAATTGTTACATAAAAGATGGTTTATTGGAGCAACTGTCTTTAGCATAGTATATTTAGTATGTTTAGATATACTGCAAGCAAAATATTGTATTATTGTTAATTTAATACATGTTTGTGCTAATACATAATTATAAGGGCTGGGGAGAGCTATTCCAAAGTCTGTTGACATTGGTACTGCCACCATCCAAGTAACTCTAGATAAAATGGTGCACCACAAAAATTTAACACGTATCCTAATGGGCATGATCCACAAAACTTTAGCAGGAAAGGATACATTTTGGAAGACACTAATAAATGTAAACAGTACATTTTACAATATTTATTGATCCTAATAATAAGAAAATACAGATACATTAATATCCATTGGTGCTATATGGAGAAGTACTCTAACACACAAACTATACCACATAATAATTGCAAACAGTAAAATAAACTTGTTTGGGCCACTGATGAGTTCAAAAGTAATTTTATTTTCATGTTATAGTATAGAAAATAATAGTTAGAATACCAGTAGTCAAGCACTATTCAGGGGAACACAAACAGAGTAATGTTTTCTTATCAATGTTATCTGACTTTAATACTGTTGATACATTTTCGCATCATCAGAATGGACATCAAAAGAAGATATAGAACACACTTCCAGTTCTGGAGCTTTAGCCACTGAAAATCATTTCATTCAGCTTCAAACATATGTATGTTTTCCTGTAATCAACCACACACTAGTGGAGGTCACACTTTGAGTCAGCTCTACAGGTATAGCAAATTAAATTACAAATAATTTATTTTACAGACTATAACTTCACAACTGACCAAGTTTGAGTGCTATCTAGTCTAAAGTGTAATGCTATGTGTTTGCCTAAATTTACAGACATGATTATAGATTGCCATAAATTCTTTAGGAAACTTCTTCAGCAGTATAATGTTGCTATGCTGGGGCTGAAACATTCATTGATAACACAAGTTTTAAAAAATAGGCACTAGCTTTGGATCTTTTGATAACAAAAACATAATATTTTGTCAGGTTCAGATCCAACATCTAATGTCCAGAAATTGAATCTGAATATATTTTGAGGAATGGTGTAATAACCAGTGCAAGCAGTTAATTTAGTCTGCTTGCCACAACCTCTTATCAAAAAGTAGAATTTTTTATTGACAAATGTAAAACATATTTTACTAGCGCCACATATCAGCTAAGAATGATTGAATAGGTCAAAGTTTGATGCTCTATATCAGCCACAACCCACCAGTGTGTTGGTACTAAAGTGTTCTGACAAGTGTGTCAGTATTGTGCTAACAAGTGAACTAATATACATACATACATACATATACATATATTTTAACACACAAGCAGATGCAACAGTTGAAGACTGGTAATCTGTTAAATCCTTTTCCCTAGAATTTGCAGAGGTTTGAATAGTGTAGCTGGAGAGCTACCACTTGATGAATGGTACTTATGGAATGCAATCTCCTCAATCCCAACAATTTACAAGTCCCAGAAACTCTTTCATTAATCTGGTGTACAGCAAAATTGCAGTATATAACTATTTTTAAATATCAGTTTCACCTGTACCATCAGTATCTCCTGCAAATTAAACAAGTTGTACTTAAGTAGAAAATGTCAACATTTCTTCACTGATTCTTTTGACACTGTGTTAAGCTGCTTATCTTTAGAGATGGTGTGATGCCTGCAGTCATAATATATCTACAGATAACTGGAATACAAATTACAAACTTTTTTAACACATTTATTGAATTATCACTTAAGACAAAGACAAAAATGCATTTATATAAAAGAAAACAAACCATGTTAACATGCTCACAGTTAAAAACATTATACATCACATACATTCTTTTATACAATTATCATCAAGCCAGCATTACATAATTGCCCAGTTTCTGCCTTCCCTTAAACCTCACTCCTCCTCTAAAACATTATTTTGCATTTATTCGTTCCACAATTTCCATTTTTTCTATGTAATTTGCTCTTACGCTTTCCTAAAGATCCCACTTTCAGTTCTTTTATCTCTGTTATAATAGTCACTACTTTAAATACAGTTGGTTTAGACTTTGATTTCCATTTTCTAGTAATTAACTTGCAAACTTTTTGAAATAAAAGCAAACTATATAGTAATACTGATATTGCAGCTTACACATTTATTTAAGAATAGAGTTATGTTTATGAAGCTGGAAATTGATGGTGTAGTGATGAATGTTGGTAGTGCATATGCTCTACAAGTTGGGTGTGCGATAGATGAGAAAGAAAAATTTTGGAGTGAATTGGATGAAGTGGTGATGACTGTACCCAAGGGTGAGAGAGTGATGATTGGAGCAGATTTCAATGGGCATGTTGGTGAAGGGAACAGAGGGGATGAGGAAGTGATGGGTAGGTATGGTGTTAAACAAAGGAATGCAGAAGGTCAGATGGTAGTGGATTTGGTGAAAAGGGTGGACATGGCTGTGGTGAATACATATTTTAACAAGAGGGAGGAGCATAGGGTGACATACAAGAGTGGAGGAAGATGCACACAGGTGAATTATAGCTTATGTAGGAGGGCCAGTTTGAAGGAGATTGAAGACTGTAAAGTGGTGACTGGGGAAAGTGTAGTCAGGCAGCATGGGATGGTGGTTTGTAGGATGATGTTGGTGATCAAGAAGAGGAGGAAGAGTGTGAGGGCAGCACCAAGGATCAAATGGTGGAAATTGTAAAAGGGTAATTGTGAGGTGGAGTTCAGGGATGAGTTAAGACAGGCAATGTGTGGCAGTGAAGAGTTACCAAATAGTTGGGTAACTACAGCAGAGCTAGTAAGGGAGACTGCTAGAAAAGTGCTTGGTATGACATCTGGACAGAAGAAGGATGACAAGGAGACATGGTGGTGGAATAAGGAAGTACAGGAGAGTATACAGAGAAAGAGGTTGGCAAAGAAGAAGTGGGATTGTCAGAGAGATGACGAAAGTAGACAGGAGTATAAGGAGATCAGGTGCATGGCAAAGAGAGAGGTGCCAAAGGCTAAGGATAAAGCATATGAAGAGTTGTATGAAAGGCTAGACACTAAGGACGGAGAAAAGGACCTGTACCAATTGGCTAGACAGAGGGACCGAGGTAGGAAAGATGCGCAGCAGGTAAAGGTGATAAAGGATAATGAGGGAAACATACTCACAAGTGAGGAGAGTGTGTTGAGGAGATGGAAAGAGTACTTTGAGGGGTTGATGAATGAAGAGAATGAGAGGGAGAGAAGATTGGATGATGTGGGGATAGTGAATCATGAAGTACAATGGATTAGCAAGGAGGAAGTAAGGATAGCTATGAAGAGGATGAAGAATGGAAAAGCTGTTGGCCCAGATGACATACCTGTGGAAGCATGGAGGTGTTTAGGTGAAATGGCAGTGGAGTTTTTAACCAGATTGTTTAACGAAATCTTGGAAAGTGAGAGGATGCCTGAGGAATGGAGAAAAAGTGTTTTGGTACTGATTTTTAAGAATAAGGGTGATGTGCAGAGCTGTAGTAACTACAGAGGGATTAAATTGATCAGTCACAGCATGAAGTTATGGGAAGGAGTAGTAGAAGCTAGGTTAAGAAGGGACGTGATGATTAGTGATCAGCAGTATGGTTTCATGCCTGGAAAGAGCACTACAGATGCGATGTTTTCTCTGAGAGTGTTGATGGAGAAGTACAGAGAAT
>NC_056737.1:398913231-399013231 GCF_019279795.1 Protopterus annectens | reverse complement strand
CTAACCACTTTGACAATGTGATTATCAAAGGAGAGATTACTATCTATGTCGGTCCCCAAATCTCTAATTACTTCTTCCGTACTTAATGGATTACCACCTATGTGGTAATTTGTGGGCACCTTGTTTTTCCCAAAGGGGATGACTATGCACTTTTTAGCATTTAGCTTGAGGCTGTGGCTCTGGCACCAAGCATCCGTCTCTGTGAGACCCTTTTGGAGGATGCTTGTGTCAGCTGGAGATTCGATTATGGCCCCCAGTTTGCAGTCATCTGCAAACTTTGTCAGCCATAATCCCCCCGTGTTAGCCTGAACCTCAGAGAAGTATATACTGAACAAGAGAGGTCCCAGAACTAAGCCCTGTGGGATGCCACTTGTAACTGGTTTGGATTCGGACATGACACCTGCAATTCTGACCATGTGGGTTCTATCTCTGAGCCAGTTTGCAACCCATCTTGTGATACAGGGGTTGATATTTAAGCTGGTAAGCTTATTTATGATGCCCGAGTGGGGTATTGTGTCGAAGGCTTTTGCGAGGTCCAAGTAGGCTGTGTGGACTACCTTGCCCTCATCTATGGCTTTGGTAACTGTTTCAAAGAAATCAACTAGGTTTAAGAGGCAAGTTCTGCCCTTAACAAAGCCAAATTGGGTAGGGTCCAGTGTCTGGAGGCTCCCAATGTCTTTGTTTATGAGTTCCATGATAATACGCTCCATAGCTTTACACACCAGACTAGTCAGGCTTATGGGGCGATAGTTTCCAGGGTCCATTGTGGCTCCACCTTTGTGGAGTGGGACCACTGTAGCTGTACGCCATTCTTTGGGTACATATCCTGTAGTAAGGATAAGTTTGAACAGTGACTTAATGTGAGGGTTCAGTTCTTCTTGGAGCTCATGTAATACACAGCCTGGGACAATGTCCGGTCCCATAGATGCTGTGTTTTTTGCTTTGGAGAGGGCAGCTTTCACCTGTGCATCTGTGATGTCAGGGAGGTTACATTCAGTTGGGATAGGCATTTGCTCCTTTGGGGGGGAAGGGGGGGAAGAAGTTTGCGCTGAATCTGTCTGCCAGGATGTTGGCTATGTCTGTAGGTTCGGTATATTTTGTACCATTATGCAACAATTCAGAGCATGTCTGGGAGTTTCCACCCATGTTCTTGACATAACTAAAGAAGGCATTGTGATTATCTATAGTGTCTAGGGCAATTTTTCTTTCATAACTGGCCTTTGATGATTTTATGAGGGATCGAAGTTTCTTGCTAATACTGATCAGAGATGCCTTCCCTTTTGGGATTTTGCTCTGTCATGTAGTAGCTTCCTCCTTCTGTTGTATAGCTTATTTATGACTGGGGTCCACCAGACCGGTCTCCTGTTTTTGGAGGAGTGAGTCTTGGTTTTATTTGGGATAGCACGATCCATGCATTCCTGCAGGTGCTCATAGAATGCATTTGTAAAGGATTCTGCGGATTGGGCTGTATTATCCTCTGGCCCAGGGGCTTTGAAGGATTCCACCTCAGTCTTGAGAAGTGCAAAGTTGGCTTTTGAGAAATTCTTTACAGTGATTTCCTTGACTGGGGGTGGGGACGGGATATGGATGTCCAGGGAAATTTGTTTAAGGTCTGATCTTACCAATGAGGGGTTTACCTCTGGTGTGGAACATAGAGTCCCCATGTTGGTGTTAATCAGGTCCAATATGTTGTTCCCTCTTGTGGGAGTGGTGACCAGTTGTTCCAATGTGTTAGAGTTTATAAATTCAAGGAACCGTTGGGCGAGGGTGTTTGGGCTTGAATAGTTTTCCCAGTCAATGTTTGGGTAGTTGAAGTCACCCAATAACATAGTGTTTGGAGAGACCTTCATATTCTTCACATTTCAGTTTATTCACTTAATGACAGTCAATGAATATTTTCCTTAAAGCCAAAAGATAATGTTTACTGAAAGCATACTAATTCCTTTTCACATCTGGCAGGGGAATAGAGATTTGGAACTGTGATCTTTAGAAAAGGGAAGGAGCAAACTAACCAGGAAAAATGGGAATTGTGGGAACATATATGCAAAGCAGGAATGAGGTTTAATAGGCAGACTCTGAATGAGCCATATAATGCTTAACTAACAATGACTGGATGGTTTATAAGTGAAGTATAATGTTTGCAACTACAGTTGTTTCAATGGTATCTGTGATGTATAATGTTTGCAACTACAGTTGTTTCAATGGTATCTGTGATGTAAACTGTTTGCAACTAAAGTGGCATCATTTTGTGTGTTTTTAAATTATATAAATGTAAGATTGCCTCTGTCATATGTGAAAGTTTAATAAAGATGTTTGGCAAAAAAAAGAACAGATAGCAACCTAATATTTGGAAACACAGCCTTTAACAATTTTAGAAAAGCTAATGTCTGTAGGTGTAGCCATTACTTTGAGACAACTGCTCATATTTGGATAGGTAAGCTTCTTTCTTTCTGGAAAATGTATATAGTGTTATGTGCTTTCTGTGAATCAAAAGGGGGTGGGGTTGAAAATGTCTTTAGTGTTGTGTTTCTTGAATGTTTTTATTGAACTGAAAAGTCTGGCAAAATGTGACAAGCAGAAAGACTTTATAAACTCATTCAGTACTATGACTGTACTAACAACAGCTACTAATTCAATCTACTCTAATATGAATGATGGATTGTTAACCACAGGAGTATTCACTGATATGACCAGGTTATTCAAAATGGTCACTAGTGAACTCTTTAGAAAACTCTATAAATTAAATTTTGCAGATAGCACAATGACATTGTTCTGTAGTTACCCGTGGGATAGAACTTT
This sequence comes from Protopterus annectens, assembly GCF_019279795.1. NCBI lineage: Eukaryota > Metazoa > Chordata > Ceratodontiformes > Protopteridae > Protopterus > Protopterus annectens. The sequence continues at coordinate 399,010,432 of NC_056737.1, read as the reverse complement.
TCAAATGTATTATAATTGCTCTTTTTCTGATAACAGTATATCCAAGACTGGTATTGCACAAAGCTCTGTTTTAGGATCACTCCTTTTTCCTATTTTCATTAATAACATTACCTTAAATAATTCTAACCTAACTCTAATTATGCATGTAGATTATATTCAGAGGATTGAATCTAACAAAACTCAACAGAACCTACAAACCCAACTACAAGCTAACTTCACAGGATTGACTAACTGGCTCCACAACAAAAAACTTTTATTAAGTGCTAAGAAAATTAATGTCATGTTGTTTACTACTTTCCTAATATGCAGAAGTATCTCAGCCTCATGTTTAATCCATAACTGTTTCTCAATACATACTGATTCTGCCATATCTAAAGTGTTTGCCTAACTTAAACTCTGCTATTGCATATCACACCTTTCCACTCCTACAGCATATGCAGTCATTCCCAAAAATGGCTTAATACCCAAAATTCAAATATGGTTTGCTCTTACTTTGCTTGCACTACAACCCCAATAATCATAAAATGCAAATTACAGAAAATAAGATAACTTATTTTGCCCAATTAACAGATATGAACATACATTAGTGTGTCCTACAACAAAGGGTCAGTTGTCTCCCCATCACTCAAAGATATACCATGCTGTATGCCACCCTATTATTCAATGTTCTTAATCTAGATGTGTCATTCTCTAAAAAATGTATTATTGCAACTGTATTGTAATTGTACTTCTACATCTAGGTCATGTCTGAAAAGGGTCAGTAGAACAATGCAACTACCTGGTTAACAAACTGATATAAATAAACAAATAAATAAATAAATAAATGTGTACATGTAAGTTGCAAGTTTGAAATATATACATTTAAAAGAGCTGTCATGTAAAATATATGGGAGTAAAAGCTTTTTTTTTACCAGAATGGCTGTTTTTTTTCAATATTAACATGGAATGTAAAAGACCTTACAGGTACAAACAAAAAGCAGATATTACTGAATTACATTAAAATGTTAGAGGATGAAATGACAATATTACGTGAGATGCATTTGGAGAGAAATGACAAAGAATGGATTCATGATGGAGATTCAGAGGACTATTAGGGACAACAGGAAAATGAAAGCTATACTACTGATTGTGAGAGGGACTCCAGTAGTGTCAGAATAGGGAAAATATAATAATGGTAGATTTCTGGTATCAAGAGATCACTGACAGGAGGAGAATTATATTGTTATGTATTAAAATGTCACCTAAAACTAATATTTGGCAGCTTAGGATAGATTTAGGGAGAAGTAATGAGCTTTCAGCAGGAAATATTATTTATGGGTAGAGTCTGGAACCTGATTTGCAATGGTGAAGATGTGTCAGAGGGGACCTAGCAGGGATAATATAACAAAAACACAGTAGACTTCTGAAGATGTATGTGAAAATATTTGGAAAAGAAAATGTGAATTCAGTAGTAGGAGAAAGTTTGCATATTATTCTTCAAGATAAAATAACTGGGTAGACTGAATAAAAGTTATGTTTCAGAGTAGCATGGGTACTAAATAGAAAGATGCTGAGACCTATCCAATAACCATGTCTGATAGTGCACCAATTAAAACTAAGATAAAGAAACAAAGTAAGGATGTAAAAATGAGATACTGGTGCTTTTCTATGCATCCATTAAAAGAAAGAAAGCAACTTCAGAACTGGATAATGGATACAACCTGAGAGTTGTTAGGGAAGACATAAATTACTTCAAAAGAGATAGCTAGTAAGTGTGATAAAATGAAACTGGAGTTTAAAATGTGATAGAAATAAGAGAGAAAGAAATATAGGAAAAAAGTACTGGAGATTACTTAGAGGAGTTGACAAAGGTTGAAGCAGCGTAGAAGAAGGAGAATTACACAGAACAAGAACAGCAGCAGCTGCAGACTGCTAAATGGAAATAAGGGAGTATTTGGATAATATTTGTGAATTTAGAAAGGCTGCTGTTAAGCAATTTTTTTTCTAAGAACTCCAGAGTACAAAACAATTAGAACAATGACTTAGGTAACAGAAAATAGAAAGAGTTATAGCCAAACATAGGGAGTCTATGACAACAAAAATAAACCACAATCCTATAGAAGTATTAGAGGAATTTTGGACATTTTATGAAACAAAGTAAAAATGTAAATGGAATATTTATGTAAGATATAATTATGCCAATGTAAGAGGAATATAAGGCTCAATAACTAATAGTTAAGACAGGAAGAGATAAGTAAAACATGGTGCTGTATAATTAATCAATGGGGAAGTCTCATGGAAGAGATGGTATTCCTGTAGAAATGTGGACGTTAGTATTGTACTGAATGTATTTATACACATGTAGAGTGCATTTACTGGATTATTGTAACTGTTTTTTTGAACTACAAGTCAATCAATGGGACACATGTGTTACCTGAACACCTTCCCATGCTTGCTAACACTATTATGTAATTTCAATGTATATTGCATTTACTAGAGCAATGCTAACTATGTGAACTATTCAGCATTTCCCACTGTGGCTACTGGTATTTAATGAACAGACTGCCTCAATCTTTGCTGTTACCCTGTAGGTTGTGCATGTAATAAACTACTAATTCCTCTAGTATTATCTGGTATGTTTATCCTCCATCTTTTTCCCACTGTTGAAATCTAACACACAGCTTCATACAGCCTAAAGGAAGTGAATGTAGCCCAGTAATGTTATTAGTGTGTCACAAGTGAGAATTAATGTTGTGAAGTGAGAATTAATGCTGTGCTCACTTACCTGGCAAGTACCTTACCTCCTAATAGTATAGTATATCCTTATCTCCCACATTCTCCATTCACATGCACCAAAAGCTTCCCCCAAGCCAATACTTTGCTCATATAATTTGTTTTCTGTTGCCTACCCACAAGACTTTGTTACATCTCTTTCTGTCTCCTTTTTCATACAGCACTAGCTCTACTTCACTCATGGCTGCCCCCCCCCCCACCTGTGAAGAATTTCTGAAAATTATCCTGCAAACAACCGAAGGCAAAATGACTTACTACTAAGACTTTTACTCTCTGAAATCTTCTTATGTAGGTGTATTCCCTGATAACTAATTACTGCATCTGGTTGTTAGTACTTTTAATTATTTTTTTTATAGTGGCATAGTGTGCGCACTTGCAAAGTCTTTTCCCCTTTTTCCATTCTCTGCCATTGCAACTAACTGCCACTAGGTGGAAGCAGAACACCACCAAACAACTGAATCTTAGCCCAGATAAGCAGCTTATCATGTAAGCAGGACAGTGCTCTGTAGTTATTTAAATTCTCCAATATTTCTGTCTACTGTAAAGTCACCCAAGACCCTTCACAGCAGTTATTTTTCCATTCATAGTGAATAAATAGTGGAAACACAGTAACTGGCATAATCCCTGTGATTAAGGCACAGTGTTGCTTTCCTTCATTACTTAGACTCCTGATACTTTTTTTTCAGCTCTTACCTCTTAGGTAGGGCTCAAACTGCTCCACTCCTCCACCCTACCCCCATTTCCACCCACCCCTAGCTCATTTCCTTTATACCTAACCTTATCACACCCACACCCAATCCCCATCCCTCAGCCAATCATGCAAACAACCACCACCATCCCCTCCTCCTCATTTGCTCTCATATTACACACTCTATACATAGTACCTCCCCACTCACAAAGTTGCTGCAGTCCATTCTATCAATATACTATCAGAACCCCTACACATTCCACGGGGTTATTGCTATAACTCCTACTAGTTCTAACAAACCAAACATGCACTCCCATCAAATAATTCTAACACTAGCACTCACCATCACAGCCCATCTAACCTCACCCCACTTCAACAACATTACAATTTCTAACATAAGACACCCCACCTCAACCTCACTTCAAACCTTCACTAACTACCCCTTACTCATCTCACCCTCACTCTTTAACCACACCACCTATGACCTACATCCCTACAAACTCCTCCATTATCAAAGCAAATCTAGCATATTCATACAATGTGACTTAGCCTTCTCCAAATACCTACAAACCATAATAAACATTGCCTCTCTCCTACTAAGCAGTGGTGATATCAACCCCAACCCAGGTCCAATAACAAGTCCAACAAATCATCAAAATCAGCCTAGGACCAATGCTAGCCTACATAACAAAACAAATCCAATATTCTAATAATAAATCTGACAAAACCATTGAGCTCCATGCAGCCGTAGCATTATACCTACCTTATATCTTTCTCACAGAAACATGGCTTAAACCACACATTAAAAATGAAGAAATACTCTCCCCTGGTTATAGCATACTATGAAAAGGCCGTACATCTAAAAGAGGAGGTGGAGTTGCTCTCCTATATCAGGACATCATCAGTGTTGAAATATTTAACATAGAAATTCCCGCATTTAATAATGCAGAGATCCTACTTGCTAAGGTAAGACTAAATAGACAAAAACAGCTAAATATTCTAGGATCATATATCCCTCTAGGAAATAGGTGTGAGAATGATGGCATTATAGGCACTGTGCCCTTGTGAGTAAAGTTCCTTTAGAGCTCTCATTGAGATGCCAGTTACCTCACACCAGAATTGTTTGGGAGACTGTAGGAGTATGGTTTGTTTAGATTTCAGTCATTAGTTCAATAGCTGTAGATAGACTGATGTTATACAATTTCTGCATCAGTCTGCTCTGACCCACTCTGTCAAATTTTGATGTAAGGCGTGTAAAGACCCTCTATATCTATCTATCCATATTTATATATATATATATATATATATATATATATATATATATATATATATATATATCTGGGTCTACTTCATAACACTGAAATTTCATAACACTGAATTTCATAACATTGAGACCAGAACATCAAAAATTCAAAACAATGAAAACCCAAAACATTGAAAACTCAGAACATTGAAAGTGTGTTTCATAACATTAAAAATGACATTGCACAAGTAAATAATATCACCTCCACCTACAACAATACCTAACTAATAAACACAATTTCTACTACATTTCTGCACTATAGTGAAAATTTTAATTTCCTAAACTCGGGTTATGGTGATTGTGATACAGTGAAGTTAGGAAATTAACTTTTTTCCACTGTAGTGTGATCTTGGAGTTGGTATAGTTAATTTATGGGGGGGGGGCAGATCCCCCCACGTAGTAGAAGTGTGTTTATTAGTTAGGTGTTGTTATAGATGGAGAGGATGTTATTTAAATATACATTGTAGTTTTCAATGTTATAAAGCATACTTTCAATGTTCTGAGTTTTCAATGTTTTGGGATTTAGATGTTCTGGTCTCAATGTTATGAAATTCAACATTATGAAATTTCAATGTTATGAAGTAGACCATATATATATATATATATATATATATATATATATACACATATATATATATATATATATATATATATATATATATATATAGATATAGATATATATATGTATATATATGTGGGTTGCCTTCAGAATCTTGAACTACTGAAATCCCAAATTACAGTAGCCCGAGACCAGAAAGGCAAAAGTGCAGAATACCAAAACCCCAGAAGTGTGAAATTCAAACTCCCGAAATTCGGAGATTTTGAATTAGCAGTTCTGGTGTTGCGGTGTGTGAGTGGGTGGTTGGAGATGGAGGTAAGTGTTTGTGTTTTACAGGTTTTGGGTAGGGGCTTTAGTGTGTCTCTGTTTGTTTTGTTAATGTGATGTATGTGTGTGAGGGGAATGTAGCTTGTGTGGTGGTGGGTTAGTCTGTGTAGAGTGACCTCAGAGTTAGTATTTTTAAGTAAGGGGGTGTGGGGGGCTTGTCCCCCTGCTTGTATGTAGGGTAGGTGTTTGTTTATGTGTAGGGACATGTATGTTTGTGTTTGTGTCTGCGGTATGTTTAGTGTAGAAGTCGCGATTTTAAATTTTGCGCTTCTGGGGTTTCAGGTTTATGGATTTTCAGCTTCATGGTCTCAAGATACTGGGATTTCAGTATTTTGAGATTATGAAGTGAATCCATAGATGTGTATATGTGTATATATATATATATATATATATATATATATATATATATATATATATATATATATATATATATATGTGTATATATATATATATATATATATATATATATACATAGAGAAATGCATATATATATATATATATATATATATATATATATATGTATGTATATATATATATATATATATATATATATATATATATATATATATATATATATATATATATATGTATATATATATATATATATATATATATATATATATATGTATATATATATATATATATATATATATATATATATATATATATATATATATATATATATATATATATATATACATATAGATATAGATATGCAATCATATGTATGTACGTATATGTATATATATATATATATATATATATATATATATATATATATATATATATTGTATTTTGTTCAATTTTTCATAATCTGCCCTTTATGTATATATGTTGAAGAGTATTACATATACCTTAGTGCTCTAATTCTGTGAGTAACTTTGTTAGTACAGGGCTCCATTACTTTTCCTATGTTTACAGAAGACTGATGAGACTAAAATTAGTTAGGTAACCATGTGAGCTTTGATCTTATTTAAAGTCTTTACTTTGGCAAATTTCTAATCTTGGTGTATGTATCTGGGCAAGTTCATGGGATGCTTTAAAATCAACAGCAGGGTATCAGAAGATTTATCCTACACAGCTTCAAATCTTGTTTTAGATATTTCAATATCTATGACTTATTTTAGTGTGATCTGACTTGTTCAATATTTTTAAAATTATGTCTTTACTCGTGTTATACTGCGGTGGTTGTGCTGCGGTAGCATTGTCACCTCACAGTAAGACGTTGTCCTGTTCGATTCTCAGCTAGAGTGTCTTCTGTGTGGAGACATGTGTGAATGGGCATACCTTCGTTGAAGGTTGTGCATCAGGGCCGGCAACTAGGCACGTAAAAATCTACTGCCAGTCATTAGCGGACCGGAGTTCCGCTGTGGCGACCCCTAACCGGGAAAAGCCGAAATACACTACACTACTATGTCTTTACTCATTTTAAAAAACTGAAAGCTGCTTATTTGTTCTATCACTTGCATAATACTTCCTTTGTCATTGTAGACTCCACTACCCTCATAATCTTTCCATGCAGGAGCAGCCTTAGGCCAACTGGTGCCCTAGACAAAAGGGCTCCATGATGCCCCCACCTGGTCTACCTACAACAAATAAATACTGGAAAAGCGCCCCTGCTAGACCGGCGCCCTAGGCGGCCGCCTAGTTGGCCTATGCCTAAAGCCGGCTATGCTTCCATGTTTGAGAGAACCAATATTTGTTGTACTATCCCTGCCTTTTTAATGTTTTAATAATTATTTTCATTGTCCTCAATATTATTTATCAGATATTCTTTATAGGTTTGCTGATCTGTTAATACACTCTTCTTAATAATCCCAAGTAATGTAATTTAACTTTTAACTGCTTACTTATTGCAGTTTTTTCTGCTTTTCATCATTTTATTGTTTACTTTGATTAATCTTTTTTTATCTAGAAACTTATGTTACCTTTAGAAATAATTTTCCAACATTAGATTGCTTATTTGTTGTCTTGAACCTAGTAATACAATGTTTCAGTATGCCTCACATTTTGCTTACATTCAAAAAAAATCCATCGAATATTTATGAAATATAATTGTGTTGTGAATAGTTTATTTATAGTATCTTACAGAGAGTTTGTCTTTGACTGGGCCAGCCATTGGTAACACTATTGTTTCGAGAGCAACAGAATAGTCACTGCCAACAACAGCTGGAAAGACTTTAGAAGTTCTTCCTTTACAGTGTGTGGAAAGCATAGTATATCCAAAACATTTCACAACCTAATTTTTACTATTTCAATCTGGCTCAGACTATTTTAATATGCAAATGTACTAAATATCCTGTTCAAACTACTGGAATTGTTAACCTTGTTCCAAACAAAACCTGGCAAATTCAAATCCCCACTATAAGTTCATCTGTTATTGACCACTGTATAGATACTCCCTATAATGTTAGCTACATTATCAAAAACAAATGTTTATAGAACTTGAAGGGATCCCAATAAAAAAAAACATAACCCTGCCTCTAACTCCATCGAAAATGGGTCATTTCGAGTAACAGTTTGTGAAAGTTTTAAAATAAGGTATCCAATCATATCCTTTAGTCCATGTTTCAGTAGTAGTAATCATATCTATTTTATGATGATGTAAGGAATGCTTAAGAAGAAATTATCTGTCATTACGATTGTGCATGTCAGTCAATAAATATTTTAATTTACTGCTCTCTTTTTTTATCTATAATCTGTGGGACAGGGGACTGTAAATTTAACAGTTATGAACCTGATTATGTTACTTCCAAGTATTTTGCCTGCCTGTTTACATAAATATCATCCTTTACAAAAACATGATAACTGTATCAAACTTTTTGTTGCCTGTTACCAGCCTCTTTAAAGCCTGTCTTATGCATTGGTCTTTAACCATGGCAAATACATAACAGGTTTTGTGAAATTAATTTTGCAACTATTCTATTATTATAGAGTCTTCAATAACTAAAGTTTCTTTTGTTGCCATGCTCAGGAGATATATCTGTGTCATTGTTCGAGATTACCCTGCCAGTTGTAATTAATGATAAACTTCTAAAACTATTCTTGGCCTCCATCTGCACTTAATTCTACTACCTGTTCATTTAATAATTCCTTTTTTTGTTATATTATGACATATAGTTGCTACTTGGTTGTGGTTTATTTCAATTAGGATTATATTTAAATAAATTAGGTCCTGTTCCTCTTTCATTTCTTGTTTCTTACATGTTTTATTTTGGGGTTTGTGCATGTTTCAGATTCTTTATTTTTTTATACTATGCTGTCTGTATGGTGTTCTCTTACTATTTTACCTGCTTCATGTCAATGGTCATATTTTCAAGTTTTAGTTTGTCATTCCTGTGAATACAGATGCTCTTTCTACTTATTGATTTTCTTTTGGCTGTTGTGCTGTCCATTCTTTTTCTCTTTTGTTTACTCTTTTTCAGAATTCCTAACACCAGCGTTGATGTGATGTGCCTGTTTCCTGAAATTTGTAGAGCAATGTTTCTATCAGATGCTTCTAGAAGAGATGTCTGTTTAAAGAAAAAAAAATGTCATCTGTTCCAGCATTGATAGTTCTGCCTGGTTTGAGTTAATACCATTGTGATTGTTCCACTAAAATGTGATTCTTCCCGGTCTATTAAAATAGTAACTACACATTTTGCTTTCTTTTTATTTCTCTGTCATTTTAATTGGAAGGAAACAGCATTTTCGTTAATTTTACTCTTTCTCTTCCTTTTACGTGTTGTTTTGTTTATCCTGTCATCCTGTATATTTTTGTTTGTTTTTTTTTTCTTTTTGCACATGCCATTATCTATTACCTTTAGATCCCTTTCAATTATTATATGGTGTGGAATGATTTATAATGTTACTGCTTTTGTATAGCTTGCTTAAATTGAAAAAAAAAACATGTTTGATATCAGATATGCAGTCACTAGTTTGCTCCTCATGCCACATTTCTCCTGCCACTTTTTTATATAAGCAGATATGGTTTCCAAGCTATGACTGTTGATCTCTGACATTGCAATTCACATATGCTTTCATTACTTATAATTATGCATACATATATTACTGAACTTATCTTGTGATGGTCAATAGCTATCAGTGCTTTAGCATCCTTTAGATATAGTCTATCTGCAACATTATTTTAGTTGCATTTTTGAAAGAGGCCACTTGATGGTGTATGCTTTGAGACAGTAATGTTTGTTTGTGGTTCGGTGGAGGGTATATTCAACCAAATTAGATCCTGTTCCTTTTGCTGAACCTGCTGATTTTGCTACAGGTATGGAATCTGGATCATGTATTACAATTTCTGAACCATTAAAACTGCTTGACTTTCTGTTCAGGATACATCACTTGATTTTTGGCAATAATAACTTCAATCACTTGCATGAACTTGGAGGAGAAACTAAAACAAACAAAAATGGGATATTCTGTAAAATTTGACTGCATTTAATGTGACAACACAGGCACAGGAAAAAAATCATAAAATACCAAAACAGTGTTGTTGCTAATGATACTGAAAATGAACACATAAAAAGAAGAATTCCCATAAGTGTAGCTGGATCTGGGGAAAACTGATACGGGAACCAAGCTGTTGGGAGCAGCTAACTAGAGAGTGAAAGATAATAGAATTGAAAGAGGCCAAGAAAACATTCTGACTGCAGGCTAGAGGTTGCCTTCTCTAACAGAGATTGATGTCAGAGTATAGGCAAACAGAAAGTGATCAGACAATCCTAAGCAAAAGACCTGCTTTGGTAGAGATTTTAGTTGAATCTAGAACAGAAGCTGCTATTAAAAAAGGATAAAAAGGATAATTTGTAGTAAGTAAAAATATTGCACAATAGCTATAGGAATTAATCAGAATAGGTTAGAAAAGATTGGGATGAGAGATTGGATAACCAATTAACAAGGAAACAATGGGAAGACATATGTATGGTTCTCAAATATGCAACAAAGTCTTGAAGATTTAGAATTTTTGCTTGGATCTATTTGCATAGGTATTTTTATATCCCAGGCAGACTGCAAAGAATGTTCTCTTAGGCTGATGCCAAATGTTGGAGGTGTGATGTAGAAGAAAGGTAACTGAAAACATATGTTTTAGGAGTATAATGAGTTGGTAGACTTTAAGAATTCCCTACAGAGTATTCTGTCAGAAATTTTGGGTGAGCAAATAGATGTAACTAAGGAAATGATTGTTTTGAGCTGGGATACAGGATCTGAATTGTCTAAGACATGGTAAGGCTTGGCTTCCAAAAATCAATTACTAGAAAATAGAAATCAAAGTCTAAACCAATTGTAATTGAATTTTTGAATATTGTAATAGAAATAAAAGAACTGGAAGTGGATCTTTAATGAAGGGTAGGACCAAATTACATAGAAAAAAAATGGAAATTGTAGTAACAATAGGATCATACGATCATAGGATATTACTATCGATCCATAGGTCATTTCAAGCCTAGCTGTTTCATCTCAATGTAATGCTATAGAAATGTTAGTTAATACTCAAGATTGCATTTAGTAATGACTGCCCATATCCAGGAGGGTTGTGGCCGCTATTCCCAGTAAGAATTTACAGTGCCCCATCCACTCTTCCAGATTCCTTTTGAACAGTGTAATAGAGATGCTCTGTTTCACATGAATAGGTAGTCTATTCCAAAGGTGCGGCAGTCACTGGGAGATAAATCTGTCCCTCCACCATGACCTATTTAAGTCACAGGCCATATTTAGTTCCCTGGAATGGGTGGCTCTAGTCCCATTTGATTTATGTATGCACAGCAAGTTCATTAGGTTTGGGTCTGAGATTGCTCTGTAAGCCAGGCATAAGTCTCCCCTACGAAGTCTATGTGATACAGAATAAAGTGACAGGGACTTTAATGGCACATACTGGTCTTCTTTGTTAGAAACCTCTGAGGCTTCTCCAGTTGTTGCAGGTGTTTTGTATGGTACATGTTGAACAGAGAGTTATACTCAATTATAGGACAGATTAGTGCCAAGTATATTGAGTTTATAACCTCTTTTGCTTTTGAGGCAATGCTTTTACTAATCAAGTGTGCTACGTAGAAATCCTTCCTTACTGCAGTAGACATATGGCGGTCAAAATAAAGGTAGAGGTCAACTTGTGAACCCAAGTCCCTTACCACTTTGTGGGTACTTAGGGTATTGTTGCTGATTTAATAGTGTGAAGGGAAATTGTACTAAGAAAAAACAATAACACTGGTTGTAACAAGGCTAAAACCAGGAGCATTTAATAGAGTAAGCACTTTCACAGATACACCGCTTCTTCAGACTGCAATCAAACAAACAGCATCACATTTAAATACTAAAACAATCAAACTAATTATGACATCATGCAATTAAAACATAGCTTACTTAAAGGAACACTGTATAGCAACTCTTAAAAACAATAAAATCAATGCTTTTGTGGCTTTGACTTGAGAAAGGGTTTAAGTGAAACCATGCTGCTCAAGCCTGGAGGCTTGCCAGCATGGAATCGCAAAATCCATTCTTGTTCAACTAATTCAGTAGTATTTTTAAAGTCTCCCCCTCTCTTTTTAGCAGCTACAATCTGAAGTACTAAAAACTTAAATGTGTGGTCCATGCCTTCCTACATGTTATGCATAGCTAGTGCACTGTTTCTTTCATATTCCTGATGTCCCTAAAGTGTTCTAGTATCCTGTCCTTAAGGCAATGATTTGTTTTACCCACATAGAAAGAAAAACATTTAACACAATAGCTACAATAAATAACATTACAGGCCCTACAGTCAGCATATACATTAGGGTCAATCTTAAAACATAGACTGGGATGTGTAAAAGGTCCTCCCATGTGTATATGTCTGCACGCTATACAATTTCTGCATGCATAAGTACCTATTCTCTCTGACCTAGGAAACATAGTAAAATCAGCAGTTCTATAACACAAATGAGTTTTCAAGGACCTATTATTATGAAAGGTAAAGTTTGTTTTTTCACCTATCACCCCTTTGAGCTCTTCCACTGACAAAATGTCCCAGTTCTTATTAATAACCTCACATAGCACATTAATGTCACAAGCAAAGGTTAAAGACATCCGTAACACATTATTAGTGCTACATCCAACATCATTCCTACTAACTTCCATCTGTAAGGGAACAATATTCTCATTATAATAAGGTTTACATCTATCATGCCTGCTTCTCCAGGCCTCAAGTATACATTTATCAATGTCATACCCTTTATATACTCTCTCAATTAACTCTGATTTAAGTTGATCCAGAGCAAGTTGCAACTGGTTGTCATCATTATGTAGACGCATCATCCTAAAAACTTGTCCTTGTATAATATTCTGTTTAGTGTGTTTCGGATGCATACTATTGTTGTGCAACAGGTTGTTCTTCCTCACTGGCTTCCTATACAGACTAGTCCTGATATAATCTAACCGATGCTTGCTGACTTTAACATCAAGAAAGTCTATTTCATTAGGAGAATATTTGTGTGTAAATCTCAGAAAACTCGTAGTCTCATTCAGATATACGATGAAATTAGTAAGAGCTTGTTCAGAACCCTGCTACAACAAAAAAATATCATCATTGTTTTTTCTTAGTACATTTTGCTTTTTCACTGGTTGTTTTATCGGTTTGGGAGTTTTATTTAATAATATGTGAAGGGAAATTGTTTGTGCTGAAGGGAATGATAATACATAATATTTGTTGGTCTGCGTAAGACTCTCCTGGAATATACTGACATAATTTGGGGGTTCAGTAATTACACCCAGTACATGCAGAATTATGTTCTGGAGGAGGACAACGATTTAAGGGAAGGCAGGAATTTATTTATGTAATGTATTGATGCTAATTATACAAAAGAATATATCTGACGTATAATGTTTGCAACTGTGAATATGTTAATATGGTTTATTTTCTTTTATTTTAATGTATGCTTGTTTATGTCTAAAGTGATAATTCAATAAAGGTGTGATGATGTGAGGTAGTGCCAGCTATGCCAAGGGGAGTAGGGCAGTGCATATGTAACATATGCCATCATATCTAGCTGGAGTTTTGTAACGAATTATATGTCATTTGAATATCAAACTGATTTGTACAGATGCTTATGTTACAAATTCATTTCTAAAGCTGCTTGTGTTAAAAATATATCAACAGTGGGTCCTGTTAGACAGAAAAGAAATATACATGTATGTCAGACTGTATTGTTGCAACTGCTGAAATTGTTTTATAGCTTCCAGGTGCTGTATTAAGCCTTTAGCTAAAGTTCTATGTGTGTATTGTGATACATCTGTGCCAAATCTTGGCTCAGTATCTAGTGAGGAGGTACTGTGGGAACCACAGAGTCAGGTGACCAGATGTGATGTCATCCTGTAGCCAGCACTGAAATTATATTTAGACTACTGACATATGTGATAGTGGCACTCAGCACTCTGTTATTGGAACTGACAACAAAGATGCTCATCCATTTCATTTTGCCTTGCTCTAGCAAGTAAGTAGGGAACAGTAATTCTTTAGTCATTTAGGAAAATATAGTGTCATTAGTTAAATATTGTTTTTCTGTATCTTTCTGAATCTTTCCATCTGTGTTGTTTTTACATTTCCCGTGAATTGAAACTCTGGTGTTTATTCTGAACAGATATTCTGTACTGTCATATTTATTTTTATTAAATATATCTAAACCTTTCATTAGGGATGGTCTTTTAGAAAATATTTAACCTCTGAGAGCACTTGCATTTATTTAGTGACACTGTGGTTTCACGTTCCTGAAAGTCTTGCTGCTTGGAAACACTACCATTTGCATAAATTTTTATTTTACTAAGTATAATTGGGTACCCTGGTTAGATCCTTAGAGTAGCTGGCTTTTGGGTTTTCTGGTGGCACTATCTACCTTATAGTCTGGGTGGAGGTGGCATAGTGGGTAAATCTGTGCCGGTCTTTACCAGGTGTGTGTGTCTGTGTGTGTGTGTGTGTGTGTGTGTGTGTGTGTGTGTGTGTGTGTGTGTGAAAGTCAAATCTCAAAGAATGTGTGTGTCAGTTACTTGGAACAGGGACACAGAGCACTGATATTACACAGAGGGTGGTGGAGGACTTGGCTTGGAACACCTGACTGAGGACTCAACTCTGAGGTGGTCAGTGGGGAGTCTTATTTAGAACTGGAGAGGAAATCCATCACCATGACTGGAGTGTGCATCCCCTGTGTGCTCTTAAGGGAAACTGTGCTTGGTACAGAGAGCTGCATCTGAAAATACTGTGTGTGTGTCTATTATTTTTTTCTCAAAGTGAACATTCCCCACCAGTGTTAGTGGTGAGGATTAAGGTTGCTTGATTACTGGCCCAGAGGAGAGACATCACAAAAGGTGTTAAAAATAAGTTTGGGTGGAGCTATGACTTATAGTCTGATGAGGAATCTCTTGAATTCTGAGAAACCCACTGGAAAAAAAATATGTGCAACTGCCAAGCTTGTCAAACTCAGTTTAACCCTCAACCTAGCCATATAGCATAAAGAGCTATGTTTGATTCACATGCAAGGAAACATCCTAAATGTATAACTGAACATGTAGTTATTTATTTGTTTAGCTACTTATTTTTCTTTGATTTGTGAAAAAGTCTACACATAACTCTCAGTGCTATACATACAGTCAAAATTAGAAAAGTGAACCAGGATTGTAATTATGGTAAAACACTACAACAGCTTTTGAGAATTGTGGGTGTGTGAAGTAAATGAATGATCACAATGAAAGAAGTCTGTTGTTAGAAACTAATATTTCAAAAACCCATCTGTGATTTTCATGGATATCAGGGATATTGCCAAAGTGTGGAGTGTATACATTTTAGGGGACATAGAATTTCATATTTGTTACTTTTAGATGATGTTGTCCTCTTAACTTTTAAGTAACTGTAACCTCCATTATGCACTAAAGCAGTTATTTTTGAGTGCAAAGTGGCTGAGATAAAAATCAGTACATCCAAATCACAGGTCATGGTTCTTTTCCAGAAAAGAGTGGATTGTTCTCTGCAGGTAAGTGGGGAGAAACCACCTCAAGTGGAGGAATTTATAATCTTAAATACTTATTCTTTAGTGCAGATAGACAAGATTGGGAAACTGACTAGGGGATGGGTGTATCAGCAGCAGTACTGCAGGCATTGTACATGATTGTGGTTGGTGAAACAATAACTAAGTCAAAGGACAAAACTCTCACTTTACTGATCAGTCTGTATCCCCAACCTCATCTATGTTCACAAGCACCGAATAGTGACTGAAAAGATAAGATGATAGATATAAGTGGCAGAAATTAGGGTCCTTAATAGAGTAATTGGGTCACTCTCTGTGACAGAATAAGTAGCTTTGCAATTCAGAAGAAACTCAGAGCACAATCACTGCTTTTCTGAGATGAGAAGATTCAGCAGAGGTAGTTTGGAAGCCTTCAAACTCCCTAGGTACCTCTTTCTGAAGTGGTACATGGCATAGCCTACTGAGGAGTTGTTCTGGGAGAACAACAGCAGTTACAGAAATTATATTTCTCATCTTGCCTGGGAATGCCTGGGGATCCCAATAAATAAGCTGGGGACTCTTGAGTGGAGATAAAGTCTGATCTTCTCCACTCAGCATGCTACCACTGCAATCCACAATTTGGAGGCAGTTTAGTAAATTGATAGATGGGTGGATATGCTTTAAGAGAACACTTTACAATGGATGAAACAAGCAAGGTCAAATATACCAACATGTAAGAGTGCAGAAGAAAAGAAATGTACGAGCATGTTCCCATCAGTAAAGAAGGCAGAAAAACTAATCCATTTTACTAATTGACTGGGAAACAGCACATAGATGCTGAATGTAAATTCTAGCAAGAAAACTATCATGTCTGTAGGAAGACTGGGCACATAGTAGCAGATGATCAAAGTAAGAACTATAAATCTTTTAAGAAAGTAAATATCAAAAGGAGGTAAAAGAAAGCATTGTATTTAGTGCTTTCCAGTGTTCATACTGAGGAAAGGGTCACTAAAAAAGGAGAGCATATGTTTTATTTATACAGTATGCAACATTCAAATATGCAGAAGAAACTGAGGATTTAGGAAACATGCTTATTTATTTATTTTATTTTACATTTGTTGACCAGGATAGTCCGACTGGGTATATGTCCATTTTCAGCGGATGCCTGGGGAAAAAAGCTCCACATACCAAAAAAGAGACAGTACATACATCACTGAGTGATAATCTCAGGCAGACATGTTTAGGAAAATATAGACAAAGAATACAGACAGATATCAATATACACAATGTCCAGATTTACATCTGATTGGCAAAGACGTATCAGAAAGAAAATGTGAACATAGAATACAGTCAGATGTCATAATTCACAATGCTTAGACATTCAAATGCTATGAGGCATAGATACTTGGCTAAACAGCAGGTTGGCTAGCAAGACATGTATTAGTGAAGTTGTTAGGCTTAGAACAAGAGCACAGCCAATGAGATGTGAGGTATTTTTTGAGTTCTCTTTTAAATAGGGGTAGTGAGGTTTCCTTGGTAATGGTAGTAGGGAGTAGATTCCAGATTTTACCGGTTGGGTTGGCAAATATAGCATCGCCTGCAGAGTTGTTGGATTTTTGGGTCAGTATCATTAGTTTATCAGCTGAGCATAATGCCCTGGGGGCACTATGGGGTGAGAATATTTTTGAGGGCAGGGGTGTTATCAGGTTGATGGAGTATTTTATGTGCTACTATAAGCTGGTTGAACTGTAGAAGGGTAGGATACTCTAGCCATCCCAGTGCTTTGAGGTTCTGGCAATGGTGGGTCCTAAAAGCCATGCCAGTAGCAAATCTGGCTATATGATTCTAGCATCCTGATAATTTGTTGAGAGTGGTTTTGGATAGGTTGGTGAGTACAGGGGAGGCATACATAAGGGTAGAGAGGAGGTGTGATCTTCCAATAGCTACCCTAGCTAGGGAGGGTGAGGAAAGGTTTGGCTCTGTACAGGGAGCCAAGTTTTTTGTTGACGGACTTAATAGTGTGATTGACATGTTTATCAAATTTAAGGTTGCTGTCTATTATTACACCTAGAAGCTTTGTATGGTTGTCAGGGGAGATAATGGTGTCATTGCTAGATTTGATGTTGAAGGAAGAAGGAGAAATTTTACAGTTAGGGGAGAAAAGTAGTAGCTTGGTTTTGTTAGGATTTAGAAGCAGGCGTTGATTAGCTAGCCATGTTTCTACCATGCTGAAAGTGGTCTGGGTGAGGGTTAGAAGTTGTGTAGGAGAGGAGGCGGAGCATATTAGCGTTGAGTCATCTGCATATTGGATGCAGGTGGCTCCTGGGATGGTGGTGTGCAGATCATTGATAAAGACAGAGAAAAGAAGGGTACCTAGTATGGACCCTTGTGGGACCCCTAGGGTTAGAGGAAGTTGGGATGACAGCTTGCTCTGACATAAGACAGCCTGCTGTCTACCGTTTAGGTAGGAGTGAAACCATTGTATTGCGTGTTGGTCTAAACCGATGGTTTGTAGGGTATTGAGCAGTAGCTGATGGCTGACCATATTGAAAGCTTTTGAGAGATCTAGGAAGAGTGCTGAAAATAGTTTGTTGTTGTTACGATGAAGATTGATGACATTAGAGAAAGAATAGCCATGGTGGTACTGTGGAATGGCCTAAAGCCATGCTGAGATTCGGCGAGCTTTCTGTTTTGAATAAGAAAATGCATAATTTGTTTGTGTATGCATCTTTCCATGAGTTTAGCTAGTGGTGAAAGAATGGTTATAGGTCTAAAGTAAGATAATTCTGTGGAACTTCCTCCTTTATGGAGAGGTATAACGTGATATTTTCCATATTGCTGGGATGGATCCTTATGAGATGGATCTGTTGATCAGAATTGAAATGGGAAGTGCTATGGCATCAGCTGCTTTTTGAAGATATTCAGCTGGGAGGTGGTCAGTAGCTAGTGTAGTAGGTTTTAGCTTTTTGAGTAAGGTCCAGATCAGGTTGGTAGGCACAGTTTGAAAGATAAAGGTGGGTTGGGTGCTGGGTGGATCAGGGCAAGATGTGCCAGAGCTGGAGTTTGTGTCTGATGGAATGAGATGGGTAGCTAGAGACTGGATAGTTTCAGTGAAGAAGGAGTTGAAGCTGTTTGTAATTTCTACAGGGGATTTATCAAGGGCAGCTGATGGGGTAGGAGTGGAGGAATGGCCTGGGTGGAGAAGATTGTTAATACTAGCCCAGAACTTTTGAGGTTTTAGCTGATATATTTGTTGCAGGAGGGTGTAGTAATTGTTTTTGTCTAGAATTTCAGATTTGTTTGGTCTGGTTCCTTAGCTGCCGGTATCTTACTTGGTCCATAAGGGCTTTGGTAACATGCCACCTGGCCCAGGCATTCTTTCTTAGTTTAATTTTGTTTTTTGTTTATTTAGATAGCCACGGTCCAACTGTGGCTTTTACATGGATGGTACAGGTAGGAGCATGGTGGTTAAGGATAGCCAGAAATCTGGTACTGAAGTACTCAACTGCTTCTTGTAATGGGAGTCATTTCAAGACATTCCAATTACATGCTTTGAGTTCTTTTTGGAACTTGTCAAGGTTAAAGTTCCTGACGTTTCTTATTGTTTTGTAGGTGGGCTGGTTGGGAATGTCAGCTTTTAGCCTAATAATATAGGTAAGGCAGTGATCACTTAGATCATCAGGTAATGTACCTGACTTGTACTTTTGGGGGTGGCTGTTAATAAGTATCCAATCAAGGATACTATCTTTGACTCTATTTTTTCTAAATCTGGTGGAGGTGGCAATGATCTGAGTAAACCTGTGGAGGTTTAAATGGGTGGAGGGAGTTTCAGAGGAACAGGTGTTCCAATCAATGTTAAAGTCCCCCAAGACAATGGTTTCCTGGGGATAGTTAGAAGCTAGCCAATGTAAGATATTTTCTAGAGTATTATCATTCTTGCCGGGTGGAATATAAATGCAGACAATGTATCTGCATTTATATAAATGCAGACAATGTATCTGCATTTATTTTTGTTTATTATTAGTTTGGTGATGAGAATTTTTGCATTGCCAAACTGGGGTGGCTGTTGGGTGTCAGTTGTTATTGTTAGGGTAGACTTATATAGTACAGCTACTCCGCCACATTTCCTAGAGATCCAGTACAGTCTAAGGATGTTGTACTGTGGGGAGGTTATTTCGTTATTGGTTTTAGCCAGGTTTCTGTGAGGCAGAGGATATCAGGGGAGTGAACAGCTAAGAGTCCATGTAGGCTATGGATTTTGTTGTTTAGGATTCTGATGTTGAGATGACAGACCAGAAATGAGTTTGGAAGTCTATCAGTCTGGGTAGTACATGTTGGGTTGTTAGATGGTGTGCTTGGGTCTACTGTTGTGGATGAGCCAGGGTTGGGGTGGATGTCTCTATCCTTCATAAGATTAATTTTTAAGTTGCTTATGAGTCTTAAAAATTTGTTTATGATTTTTTCATAGCTTTTGGTTTTTAAGCTAATGTAGTGGTATTTAGTCGGGTGATGGTAACTGGGGGCGAGGAATTAGGAGAGGGGATGGCTGTGGTGGATAAACTTATTAAATGCTGGGTTGGTGTCTGTTTGAGAGTTTGGGTATTGGATTTCAAGATGCTGTACTTATTCACAGGTGCTTAGGTGATAAGGAATGAATAGCAAGGATACTAAGGGTAGCAGCATTAGTGTTTTAGCTGTAGTCATAGTAAATTACTAGGGTAGGGTCTATATTGAGTGTATGTGGTGGATAAAAGATTAGAGAGAACAGAATAGCTATGGGTGGGTTAATATGGATAGTAAGGTGGATAGAGGGTGTATTATTGTGCTAGGAGTTTGCTGGGTTCTAGGAGCACGTGTAGTTGGTTAGCTAATTAAGGGGGCACGCCAGTGGTATGATAAACGTAATACTACTGGGGGCGGGTGGGATTATAAAACAAGCAGCTCTGTTTAAAGAAATGAGTATGCTAAAAAGGACCCTAGCGGTGAGTTAAGACAGAAGATATACTAAGATGACGGTTAAAAGAAAAAGAATCATAACCCTTGCAAAATATTCATAACAAGTTGTTCCTGTATTCATTTAGTGAAAAGTGATGGGACTATTAGGCTGTATGATAATTGCAAATTAACTGTTAACCAAGTGGTTCTTTGGATCAGTACTCCATACCTCCAGTGGGGAAGACATTTTGCATTATTGCTAGGGAGCCAGAAGTTTTCAGTCCTGACTACTAACAAATTTAATTTACATGATCAGTCTAAGAAAGATGTAATCATAAATTCTCTGAAAAGAATGTTTATCTGGGACTATTTACATTTTTAGTATATTCTTTACCTGCTATATTTTAAATGACTTTATCAAATGTTTGCTACAAGGGTCGCCATGTGTTGCACTTTATCTGTACAATATACACCTTGCTCAGGCAACATCAGTGGAATATCTACAAAACAAAGGAGAAATGTTGAGGTGACTGGATGATGGGTCTGTTTTTCAAGAACTGTGGATTTCTTTCTAGTTGATTATTTTTTGCTCCCTATGTCTGCCTACCATCAAGCCTCCCCAATTAAACTCTGGCCATTAATTCCCTGCACAAGTGCATTACCCCAGTATAGAACAGACTGAGAGCCATCTGAATAGTCCAATAGACAGACAGCTGTAAGAGTTGCTTGTGCTGTATTTGATATCTTGGCAATGGGGGAGTTTGTATTTGCCTAATCCCCCCCCCCTCACAGAGAAAATGAGTCATAGCTCTCAATGAATCAAGGATAAATACAGAAATAATCATAGACTGGTACTAGGCTATCAGCCCTAGGCCCTATACAAGCCTAGCCATAACAATTCCCTGGCTATTTCTTCCCACAGTATTTACTTCCCTGGACCTCTGTCTAGCAGGGAGACTGATGTGATCCCCGGAGTGAAATTCCTATCTCCCATCCAATTATCAAGGTTCCTTTTGAAAAGGGCCAAAGAGGTGCTCTGCTTAATATGTATGGGCAGTCTATTCCAGAGTCTGGGGAGTCTCTGGGTCAGGAACCTATCCCTCCAGCATGTTTTGTTCATTGTGATGACAAGGTTTAGATCCCTGGAGCGTGTGTCTCTGAGGGATTGGGATTTCTTTAAGTGTAGCATGTCCAACAGCTCTGGGTTTGACATGGCCTTGTATGTTAAGTACAGATCACCTCTGAGTAGATGATATGTGACAGAGTATAGCTGGAGTTTTTTAGACGGTCAGCATAGGGCATCTGCTTTAGGCCTGTGATTCTTTTAGTGAGGTATTTCTGCGGCCTTTCCAGTTCTTACAGATGTCTTGAGAAGTGCATACCAAATGGGGCGTTGTATTCTATAATGGGTCTAATGAAGGATGAGTTACAGTGGGACAATGACCTCCTTTTTTCTGAATGAACAGCCCTTAGTGATGAGGTGTGCCACATAGAAGGATTTCCTGACTGTTGTGGCGATGTGGTTAACGAAGGTGAGACCACTGTTCACCTGTGTCCCTAAGTCTCTTATCTCATTTTCAGTGTTTAGTGTACTGCCACCTATGTGGTAATTCAAGGGTACATGTTTTTTCCCAAAGGGGATAACTATACATTTCTTGGCATTGAGCTTGAGCCCATGGCTCTGGCACCAGGCATCTGTTTCTGTAAGGCCCTTTTGTAGAATATCCACATCATTGGGAGATTCAATAATGGCTCCCAGTTTGCAGTCATCTGCGAACTTTGTTAGCCAGAGTCCCTTAGTGTTGGCCTGTACTTCAGAGAAGTAGATGCCAAACAAGAGCGGCCCCAGGACTGAACCCTGAGGTACTCCACTTGTCACTTATCTGGAGCTGGATTTGGAGTCGGCTACTTTTACAGTGTGGGTTCTGTCAGTAAGCCAGTTGGCAACCCATCGAGTGACGTAGGGATTAATGCCCAGCTTTAATCAGGGACACTTTTAAAATATTAATGCTATTAACTTGAGATATCGACAATGTGAATTAATATCCATTTTGTGAACTAAAAAAGTCAATAATGCTAATTATTGTCCGCACTTTTTAGATGCATCTCCACTTTTTTCCAAAGGTCAGCAGTTTTAGGAGGGATTAAGAGGGACAGAGCTAAAATATTTCATTAACACCTATGTGGTATGGAATGTCACACCTCTAGCAGTGTAGACACATCTTTTTATTCCATAGTATTTTCTGAGAAATAAACTTAAAAACATAAGATAAACAAATGCAAATATTTTGAGAACAATAAAAGTTATTAAAACTGTACAAATAGCAATGCCATCATTAAGAAGTGTTCATTACAGTGATAGTGTGATTATAGATTTTTCCATATAGACTGTAATATATTCTAATGTACACAAACCCCAAACTATATTTTTTATAAACTTTCACAAATGAATTTTCATATCTTGAAAATTATACAACCTCGACATATGTTGTTAGAACATTTTTGTTAACCAGACGTAAGCAGCTTTTATATGACAACAAGAAAATCCTCTATAAGTGCATGTTTATTAAGGTATTTACAGAAATATGAAAAAATATGTTTAATTGTATAATTAGCAACAGAAATAATGCTGGATATCTCTCAAGATGTGCAACTTGGAGTGCAAATATTAAAGACAATTTTCACCTGTCATTCAACCGTTTGGAAGTCATTTATTTTTTGAAGTATTAAGTACATATAGAAATATTAACAAAGCCAAAAGAAACAGTGAAAAAACATATTGAACTAACTGAATAAAATAACTAATCAAAAGTCTGCTGAAAAACACACAAAGAAAACTTTAATAAAATAAAAATCTTTCAGTAAGCCCTTTTTTCTCAAAACATTAACACGAGACTTTACATAATAAAATCTTCTTGGTTGAACATTGAACAACAGTTCTGGATTATTAACAGCATCTAACACCACAAACATAAAATCAATTTTACATACTCCATTACTATAATGTTTACTTAATACATTTCTCTTGTCATTTATGGAAACATCATATTTGTTTTTCAATGCTGATGAAGAATTGGGATGGTTGGAATATACGTGGCAAGTGAGGTTAAATGCCTGTTACACTCCGGACTTGAACAACTGGGAAGATTTTATTATGTATTTAAAGCAGAAGGGATTAAAGCATTAAAGCTTTATGTCATGTGATCCTCTTGCTAATTAAAAAGTGATGCGTTATTAAGTATTTTCAGTCTGAAAACGTCTTGTGTTAATGTTCTGAGACAAAAGTGCTTAGTGAAAGATTTTTATTTTATTGAAGTGTTTTTTGTGTGTGTGTGTTTGTGTTTTTTAATGGACCTTTGATTTATTAACATATAGAAATATGTTTTTATTTTCATAATTACTAAAAAACAACTATCAATATTTCCAGTATAGTGTGATATAAACCAGCATTTTCAGTGAATTGTCCTGTCTCACACATTGGTGTTTCACACCACACACCTCAATAACATGTAGGTCTCTCAGTTATGTGAATATAAAGATAAATATGAAAATATGAAAAATAAGTGGCAAACAAAGATGATTAATTTCTCCACTGCAGGGTGTCATAGACTAACAACGTTAGAGTCAATTTGTTAATAACTCTATATGCTTTCCAATACTGCTTGTTAGTAGCTGATAAGTCACTTAGTCAAAGAAGATAGACCCAAAAATGTTTGGATGCCATAAGGCGATATGGGTGTGAACTGGAAGTATGCAAAAAAGGGATTTTAGGCTTGAGTGAATAGGAGTCAACATCAGGGACATTTGAGAAGTATGAAATGAGCTCTCCATGTCACTCCTGAAATCCACAAAGCCCTCCTCTACACGTGAATGTGATAAATGTTTATTTTCAGGACTTCACACTGTTGTGGGTGGTGCAAACTTGACTGACAGCCAGTTGGAGCTGTTAGTTGTGTTTAAGAAGGTTTAAAAGAAGTTTTTGAAAAAGGTTTAAAAACTGAAACTCTAATGTCTGGCACTACTGAATTAATGTCAGTGAAAGATGGCCACACACATCTCACAAGGGAGTTGCCACCCCTCTCCCCAGTTTTAAGTGCTTTGCAGTCGTTGCTGGGTATCTGGGGAGCATAAGCCCCCTTATGGATGTTACACCATTTTTTAATTTTATTTTTTAAATAACATGATTCACACAAACATTTTCTTTATTTATTTATTTTAGTTTGTTTACCAGGGTAGTACACTGATTACTACAGACCATTTGCAGGTGCAGCCTAGCTGAACAGGTTCATAAAAAAGAAAACAGAACAAATTCACAAAAAACAGAGTAATTGCAGAAGGTAGATAATTCCACAGACAATTGATACAATATGCAAATGATATTAGCAGAGTGGAAAATACAATGTGAATTAATTTTAGTAGTAAATATGACAGGGAAGCAGCAACTAAGAACAGAGGATCAAAGTAAATTTGATGCGGGTGAGAAGGGAGTTAGGTTATGTGTCCAGTGGAAAAGCACTTGTAGTCACATTTTTTATGGAGTCTTTTGAGATGAGCTCTGAAGGTGGGGAAAGAGGAGACTTCTTTATGATGTAGGGGGAGGGACTGACAGAGTCTGGGTAAAAAATATGGAGAAGGAATGGTCGCTACACTGCAGTTTGGTTTGAGAAGTCTGGAGTAAGGAAGTTTATTGAGAGGTCGTGGAGGTTGTAGGGGGTGGTTTTATTTTGGAGTTTGGCTGCATGAGGTAGAAAGGCACCTGGTTGAAGCAATTAGAAAACAACAGAATCTAGGTGTAGCTCAACTCTGTAGGAGACTTTTAGCCATTTCACCTTGGAGAGGGTGATGCAGTGGTGTTCTTCAAGGGAGGAATTAGAAATGAATCTGCAGATTTTGTTTTCAATGGATTGTAGAGTAGATTCTTTTTTTAGAGGACGTAACTGTGATGAGGATTCAAATTGAGCAAGGAGGACTCCTTTGCCTATTGCAGCTCTAGCTGGTCCACAGAAAAAAGAAGATATTTTCCAGGATCAGAATAAAAGAGAACTGATTTTTTTCCTGGTATTTTCAATGTTGTTTGGGAAGTTAAGTGACTGGTCTAGCTATAAACCTAAGTATTTAAAGGATGTGGTTGTCTATTGTGTAACTGTTCAGATCTGCGATGTTGAGATGTTTATGAGTCTTTCACCTTTTGTAGGGTTCTAAATATCACATTTTTGGTTTTAGTGGGGTTTAGGAGTAGCTTATGTTTGTTTAGTCAAGAATTAAGGGAGTGAAGGTCAGACTGAAGCTGGGTTTGAATAGTTGAATGTGAGGGACTGAACTGAAGAATTACCATGTCAGCTGCATAAAGAGTAACAGGAAGGTTAGGTAGATCAGAGGGCAGCTTATTAATAAAGACTGAAAACAAAAGAGGGCAAGTATCGATCCCTGGGGTACTCCTCTGGTAAAGGGTGTTGATGGCAATAGGGCTAGGCCAAATTTAACTCTCAAATACCTGTTTGTTAAGAAATGTTGGAACCAGGTGACAGTGTTGGGGCTAACCTCAAATTCTTAACAGGGAGTGAAGAATCAGTAGATCAATAACTTTAGTAAGGTCAATAAAGAGAGCCCCTGAAAGGTCTCCTTTATGTCAAGGAACACATCTGTAATTGACCATAGTGCTGCCATTGTGCTCTGACCAGACCAGAATCCATGCTGTTTATATGCGTGAGGAGAAGGTACTGCTGGACGTAAGTGTATGGTTGCAGATTAGTTTTTCAATCATTTTCCCAAATGTAGGGAGGATAGAGATAGGAAATATTTATTGCCTGAGGCTGTCAGAGAACGGGTTTAACCAGAGCAGTTTTCCATATGTCTGGCACAGTATTTTGAATTAAGCAGAAGTTACAAATATGTGGAGGAGGTGTGGCAGTGAAACCTTTGCATAGTGGTATAAACCATGGCACTAGGTAGTTAATTCTAGCAATATAAAGTCGCTCATGTCACACGCTTGGTGATCCTCCTCGGAGGTATGGTTGCTATGTTTGTCCTGCTCTCAACTCTCCATCCCCGCGTTTTACTAGAAGTGCAATGATGTCTAGCAGGTGCACTTAGTTTCCTCCAAGGATAAACGTGAAAACCGTTATGAAAGATCTTTCACTTTGATGTATTTGGGTTTATTCAATTATTTTGATAACCTTATTAAACAGCCTTCGTCATTTGATAGACGCTATTAGAAAATAATAACGGACACATTCTTTCTAATTAATAAGTTGAACTGTTTTCTTAAAAGTGATTGTTCATGACTGCACTAAACAGTGTTTATTCACTCTAGTAAGGATCCGGACTAACCTTCCATTCATTATGCTTCATATTATTAAGAAAAAAAAATGTTTTTTTTTTCTGTCGCGTATGCTCACACCCAAGAAAATAAGAATTAACTATAATTTCTGGAAACTAGAAAGGTGATGTATATTGGTGTAACAGAGCAAGACGCACAGAACAGGAAGAAATGGAAACAGTTGATCCGCTGTGGCGACCCCTAACGGGAGCAGCCGAAAGAAGAAGAAGAAAGGTGATATATATTTGGAGAACTATTTTAGCTGTCTACGCAGATCACAAGCAACTATTTATTTTCTTTACTTAAGCGAAACCTCTTCCAGAAGTAAAACACACAAAACTTCCTACGGATCATAAATGCGTCACGTTAACACTGTCCTAGACTCCCCATTCTAGAAAAGCCTACACTTATCTTCTTGAACCAATAAGGCACCCGTAGGTCTAAGGCACCACGCCTACGTTGGGTGAAGTTAAACGGCTAGTTAGTAAAGCGTTTGAAAGTTCTTCTTGACGGATTAGTTTGCTAGTGTCTTAACATTCTCGTGATGGGTGAGAAAGAAGCACCCCCAGTGCAACTCAGGTGTCTGAGTGAGGAGCATTTCCATCAGCGCGTGCAGGACGATGGCGTGTGGACTGTTACTTCATATGAACAGGTGACTACAGCAGGGTGAGGAGGAAGGGTGCAAATGGGCCGATTAAGTAAGCGCTTGGCAGATGAGGCATTCTGGGCTATGTAGTCCATTATCAGTCTCTTCCTAACTTGGAGACAGCCGGTACAAACTACATATCCCATGCCAGAGGTCACGTCAGACTTAGCACCGGGTACCAGCATCACATTTTAAAAAAATGTGTTTTCGCTGCTGTTAGTTATTACTTTGGTGGTCTTTTAGACTTTGTAGTGTGCTGTCATGATAGAAAGAAAAGACTCGTTAATGCAGTAATTAAAGTGCATAGTCTGCATTTGCAAGTTTACTCCAGTGGTCCTGATGTTCAGCTGGCATGCCCAACGCCCTCTTGGTTTCAGTACCTTTTCTGGCATTTCTGAGTGTATCCTAGTCTATAGCTCTCAATTGTCCAGATTTTTGCCTCATATTTTTGGTCTGTCCCTCATAAAGTTTGTGTTTTTCTACCAAATCACTGAGGACCGAATATATTTTATCGTATACATTTGAGTTTGAGATATTATCCTTCATAAAATGCATGCTATCACAAATCCTGATATTCTGTCAACTTTCTAAGTTTATAAGAGCAATATTTAAAATCTGTCACTATTTTTTGGCCCTTTGTTCCCTTCATTATTTTATGCTTTGTCCAGATTTCTTGAGTTAATAGGTTGAGGCTCCCTTCACTCTGGAATAAAATCCCAGTCCAGGTTAGGCAGAGTCCCTCATTGACTCTCTTCAAGAGGAATCTTGACGAGTGGATGGGAGATAGTAGGTTTACCCCGGGTATCACTTCTGTGTCACTGTTAGACACAGGCACAGTATACTAACCTCGAAAAAGGGCATAGCAAAATTCATTTAAAATGGGTGGCGAAAGCCAAACACACTCTGGCTAGGCTTATAAATGCCCTAGGGCAGATAGCCTAGTATGAACCTATGAGAGGTATACCCTAGCCATATCCTTGAATGTTTTTTTATTTTGTGGTTACATTTTGATATTTACTTGTGGCCAGTTTGCAAAGGCAGTAGACTGAAGTCTTAGGGTGTCTGATCACTCCTGTAGCTCTTCTGCATGTGTTAAGTGTACGTGATGTACACAGACTTGCATTGCTGGACCAGTGTGATGTACCCATAAATCCTTGAATCAAGGTCTCGACCTGCATCTTGTTCTCACCTATAGTACATGTAAGTTTTATCATTTCCCCCCAAAATGTATTAGTAGTAGTATGATTGAGCATTCACTACTCACCATTTTGAGCACGTTTATCTTTTGTGTTTTGTGTGGTAGCTTATTAGTATCCTTATAATTTTAATTAGCGTTTATTTTCCAGACTGTGTCATGTTTGACCTCTTGGATGAAAAAAAACACCATGTCCTACTAAAAGAATTAAATGATTTGTTCATTTGTAGACCGCCAAAACTGCTCTAACATTTAAAAATAGGGCAAGTGGATCATTGTCAAAAATGACCATGTAACCTTGACGTTTTTGTAGATAAGTGGCTTAAAACATACCACAACATATGCTATTGTTTCCTTGTTAATTGGGACCAAAGCATGGTATACAAATCCTTTTTTACTGTTGCTACCCACAATACTGGCAATCCAGGATGTTTCCTGATAGACTTTGAACTATGTAAGTGCCAATTTAGTAATGCAGCACCTGCAACTTCATGTGCACTGGTATTTTGTGATGATTTGATTACAGCTGGGCAGGTAGTAGTGACGCTGATGTGGTTAATCAGTTGTTTGTCTTGGGTATATAAGAATTCTTAAGAGGACCCCCCTCCTTTCATTTTGCCCTTTCTCATTTTTTAGTAATGGTAGCCCAGTCAGATGAGCTAGATGTGTCTCTTGGCCCACAAATGAAGGGGAAGGCACAGAAAAAATAGGGGAGCAGGAATTAAAAGTGGGGACACATCTTAAAGACAGCTTTATTCTGAAAGCTGTTGCATAAATTATGTTTCTGATGGAATATATAATCTGAAATGTAAAAAAAGGCTATTGTATAATTTACCCCCATTTTATGTTTTTAATGCTCTAGTTTTGACAAAAGGTTTGTGAGGGACAAGCAGCGAGCATATGATAAAGTATGGAGTGTTTGGTGTAGAGGCGTCATTTGAATGCCTGCTTTACTTCAGTTGTGTTGGACCAAGTGTACAGCGGTGACAATAAATCTGTATACAGCTGTTTATGTTAACTTCTTACTTAAATATAAATGAGTAAAATGACACCTTACTGTTATTTCTACAAAATATTTTGAGTTTGATATGACCAGATGTTAATCCTGATTACTGTAGAAGAAAATCTTAGAATTTACTTCATATGTACAAGTGTGATCATCTGAGATCATTTTGCACTTCAGTCTATTATAATTTTTCATAATGGAATTAAAATTTTAAGTAGGAGAGAAAATGGGGATGTTACAAAAATGTGAATTTTATTTTAAGCTTCCTTTTAAGGTTTGTAAAAACAGAATCTCTGCTATACAGTGTTGGCAAATCTGAAAATGTAGAATACACTTTGGAGGAAACAATTTGTAAAGTACTGTGATTTAGATCTTTGCATTAACTAAATGCTATAGTTTCTAAGTTTTAACAGGAGTGTTCAAAAATGTTCTAAACTGCAGTATTTTACTTGATTAGGGATGTTGAGTTCTTTATCCGTACAGTCTTGTAGATGTAGTTGATAGTTGTTGATAAACCCAAGAACTTCTCACATTAACATTATGTGCTATATTTTTGGTTCATATCTTATAGTCGCATGTTAAACACATTCCCTCAGTTTTGTACTAGAGTAGTAAATACATTCCTTAGTTTGCTGCTGCAGGAGTAAAAGATACTCATTTGAATGATTTGTACCATTTGAAACTTTTTGGACCTGGATGATCATGCACCAGTTGTTTTGTTACAGGCTTTGGAATTTTTTTCATTCATTTTGACAGCCTGGAAATATATATACAGTTGCTGCCCTTTCTTTATGTTTGGTGACTAGTTTTCCAACAAATGAAGCATTCTGACATTATTGCATATGATTTTACTTTGCCAAGTGATCACTGAATATATTTTAATGACATCTGCTCCCTCTTTGCCATTGCAGACCAAGCTGTAATAGACAAATGATCAAGAAAGACCTTTTCTGATGTGTCTTGCCTGGTTGGTGTCTTTTGCTCACACACTTCTGGATATGTCATAGTTATTTTTCTTTAGTTGTAGTGCCAAAAGGTCTTGCATGTATTCCTCTCAGCATCTGGATATTGCTACACAAAGTCACATTTGAAAATATTTTTCTTGTCATGCTTTATTTCCCTTGACTTGGTCCTTCAGTATCCTGTATATTTTCTAAGTAAATTTAAACCATGTATATTGTTTTCATTCTTATCAAATCTCTGAATGAGTGGGTAGAGATGTGCTGGTTCTAACAATATAATATGGATCTGTTGGTCACCTTGTGGTACCATTGCTCACCAAGCCTGCCCCCCTCATTTTTACCGGTTTGAACATTAGGGGACTATTTTGGACTTGCCATGGCTTCACAGACTGCAGAGAAACCTGATTCATTTTGGCGGCCTAAATAGGATCCCATCGATGTGCATATGGCTTGTTTTTTCCCTTTTAGCAGAAAACATCCTTGCAACATGCATCCCAAAAGTGAATGGTGAACTATAAGAACAGCTGTTTTAAAGTAACTAAATTAATCTCCTCACTGCATTTGTGGAAGTTTCTTAATTATTCACCAGATGCTTCACAAAGAACAATGCAAGTTTAGTTGCCTTAAATCACACGAAAATAGATTTTGGCATTGTTTTTATTAGAGTAACATTGGAAACTGTTTAAAATGTGGTTGAATATCATACATAGTATATTCAGTGTAGCAAAGAGAAAATGAACGCTTAGTTAATGAAGTGGGAAGAGCAGTGGATAGACAGTGGAATATAGTCAGGAGGAGGAGAGAATTTGAGGAGAGGATGAAACAGGGCCACATATGATACTTCCCAGCATACCTCTCAAATGTCCAAATTTTGGCAGAATGTTTATATTTTTGCATTGTATTTTTGGTCTGTTTCTCATACAATTTGTGATTTTCTGACAAATCACTGAGGAATAAGTCACTTAATAATGACACAGTTGTATCAGACTTCATATCTTTCATAAAATGCATGCTAGCACAAATCATGTTCCAGCAATTTTTCAAGTTTTATAATAGCAGTATTTAAACTCTGTCCCTATTTTGGGGCCTTTGTACCCCCATTATTTTATGCTTTGGGTTTTGTTATAATGGTTAAGGACTTCACCTCATAGACACAAAGTACAGAGTTTGATTATGACATTAGGTTATTGGTTAGGCTTAAAATGGCCCTTCAGGGCAGTTAGCTGAGTATTCATCTATGAACTTGTGAACCTTTGTCCAGATTTCTTGCCTAAGAGGTGTGCTTCCGAAAGTCAGCAAGAATCTTTCTAGTCTGCTGGCAGACCTCCTGATATGGGATCTTCAGCAGATCTCTGGCTAGTTCTGAAATGCTTGATGAGAACTGCAGGATAACAAATGTGACTCCTTTGTACATGGAGTGGGGAGCTAAAGGCCTGTTAGCTCAGTGGCAGTGGTTGGTAAAGTCAGAGAGAGTATTCTGAGGGGAAGGATAGTATTATTCCTGGGGATCAATTTTGAGCACAACATTTGGTTTGAGTTATTTGCAGGAGGAGAACTGCAGGATAACAAATGTGACTCCTTTGTACATGGGGTGGGGAGCTAAAGGTCTGTTGGCTCAGTGGCAGTGGTTGGTAAAGTCAGAGAGATTATTCGGAGGGGAAGGATAGTATTATTCCTAGGGATCAATTTTGAGCACAACATTCGGTTTGAGTTATTTGCAGGAGGAGATTATCAGTCCGTTAACCTAATACAGTTTTTATAATTGGGTTGTCGGTGAGCTTGACAGAAGAGTACTGGTAGATACTGGATTTCAGGACCTTTTTGGTCCCATGATAGAAAATGTTGTAAGTAATATTGAGAAGCTGGATTGCTGCATGGTTGAATGGTGCAGTACAGAGGGATTGCTAAGTGGTTTGATGTCAGGAATAAGGAAAGTGACTGACTTGAAATATTAGAGGGATCGGACCTTGGTCTGTTACTCTTGTATTTTGTCTGTTACACATCAGGGAATGGAGAGCAGGCTTGGCCTCGTCACTGATGACACAAAGTTACTTGTAACAACAGAGGACTGATGACACAAAGTTACTTGTAACAACAGAGGAGGGTGGGAACAAGTCTTAAAAGATTTGTAAAATCTGACAGAGGAAGTAGTAAGTTGTTTTTTGAGGTCCAGTGCAGTCAGATGCAAAAGTCACATGCAGTCCTGGTATGAGGCTACTGGAAGGAGACAAGAGTAAGGCAACCAAGAAAGATGAGTGAGATGGAGGGAAAATATGTTGTAAAGCTTTTCTCCCTAGTGACTATAGGAGGTGGGGAGGAAGTGTTACTGGTGCACATGGCCATATTGGAGATAAATGAAAGGTTCATCTTCAGTAGGAAAGATAGAGAATGAGGGGCACGTATAGCAGATTGTAGGGATTAACTACTCCCTGGAGCTTTGAAAATACACCCTGTGGACCCATTAAATTATTAGCTTAATATGTGGCTGAGAAGGGATTCACAGACTCATTAATGAGGGCATGAGACAGGTGAGGTGGATGTACTATGTTAAATGTACTTTTTAAAGGAAAGATAAGAGACATTTTATTTTTGTTTAATAAATGAATATATAATTCGTTTGAAACTCAGAAGTGGAAATATTGATGTTGAAACCTCGTGTCTTAAGTGCAAAATTATTCCTGAAGCCATCGGATTTTTAAAATTTAATTGTAGCTGTTTGTTTAAAAACAGTGGAGCTTATTCCATTGTGATTTAATGAGTCAGTTTGACATTGTAGTGCACATGTTTAAAATTGTATAATCTGTATGTTGCTGTTTGTTTGTGCTTTAAAATGTATAGAGATGACTAACAGTATTTAGTGTTGTGCTGAAAAAGTTATCCATTTTATTTTAAAGACTAACTTTATGAAGTTCATAGGTTCATATACTAGGCTAACGGCCACGCCTTTTTAAGCCTAGCCATGCATCGCAAATCTCTGACAAGTTCTGATACCCTTGATAAGTGTAAGCATGGTCCTGGTATATGAACCATTTACAGGTTACCTGTGTCCAGTAGAGACATAGGTGCTAAACCAGGGATGAATTTCCAGTTTGCCATCCAATTGTCCATTTTGCACTTGAATTGGGTTAGGGAGGAACTCTGCTTCTCATGGATGGTGAGCCTGTTCCATAGATGGAGTAGTCTCTGGGACACACACCTATCTCTCCAGCAGGCCCTGTTCATATCACAGGCAGGGTTCAAGTCTTTAGAACGTGTAATTCTGGTGCTGTTTGTCTTGTGGATATGCAGGAGGTCCATCAGAGTGGGGTCTGACAATGCACCAAAAACACTAGGCGAAACTGGGTAATTTTACACAAGGATAAATATAATTCTATAGCCTTTGATTTATTGTTGGATGAAAACGTATATGAACGCTTGACTTTCAACCCTGTTAAAGATTTTAATTGCATGCTGCTTGACATATTAGAAAGGGGTGAACGCCTGGGATTTTTTACAGCAACAGACGTTAAAAAATTGCATATTAAGAATCCTAATGATGCAAGATTTTTTATCATTCCTAAGGTGCATAAGGACATGAGGAATCCTCCCGGGCGTCCTTTTGTGTCAGGTAGGGGTTCATATTTACAGAATGTAGGAATTTTTTTGGATTCAGTGCTGAAAAGTTATCTAAGTAGGGTGCCCTCACATGTGAAAAATACAAGTGAAGTCTTTAAGAGTGTAGGGGGTACAATATGGGAGGATAATTTCTATTGGGCTAGTGTAGATGTTAAGTCACTGTACACTAGTATTTAATAAGGTTTGGGGACTTGAGGCAGTCACTAAGATGTTAGGTGAAGGTCCACATACTTTTTATATTATTAATTTGTTAGAGTTCTGTTTAACTCACAATTGTTTTGAATTTGATAAAAAAAAAATTTTCTTCAGAAAGAGGGTACAGCAACGGGTGCCCCTTATGCTCCTTCATACGCCATTATATTCATGGCACATTTTGAAAATTTGTTTATTTATTCTAGTGATTTTTTTCATGATAAGGTTGTGAAGTATAAAATATTTATTGATGATCTCTTATTTTTACGCAAGGGTGATTCTAGGGATTTTGATAAATTCATCAGTGAGTTAAGAAATAACCCTTGTGGTTTGGATTTCACTTATACGATTGGGCGTTGTGAAATCCAATTTCTTGATGTAAGTTTTTATGTAGGGTCTGACAGAAAAATACAATTTAGACCATATCATAAAGAAACAGCCACCAATAATTTTTTACATGCCTCAAGTATGCATAGTTTTAGTCTCATAAGTTCTTTACCAGTGGGTGAATTCAAGCGTATTGCCGTTAATACATCAGAGAGGCATATGCTTGGTTTAGAATTTAATAAGGTAGAGGCAAAATTAAGCACTAGAGGTTATTCTAAAAAACATGGTGTTGTTTGCTAGAAGCCAAGTTGAATATGCGTTAGGTATGGTAAGGTGTGAAAGGTCTTATAGTAGTAAAGAAAAGAGG
This sequence comes from Protopterus annectens, assembly GCF_019279795.1. Taxonomy (NCBI): domain Eukaryota; kingdom Metazoa; phylum Chordata; order Ceratodontiformes; family Protopteridae; genus Protopterus; species Protopterus annectens. The sequence goes on along the minus strand of NC_056737.1, from coordinate 398,975,263 downwards.
AATGTTAGCATAAGAGAAAATAGTTTTGAAAGTTATGTTATGGAGGAAGCACGGGGGGACAGTTTATTATTTTTTGTGAGTAGATTTTCAGAATTCTCAAACATTTTAAGAAGGGTGGTTAATTCATTGTAGCCCATTATCAGTAGGGATGAAAAGATAGGACATTTATTTCCCAATAGGGTGACCTTTTCCTATGGAAGATTCCAGAATTTAAAGGAACTATTAAGGTTTAAAATTCAAAGGAAAAGACAATGGAATGCTGGAACGTATGCCTGTGGAAAATGTAAGGTCTGCAGTAGATGTAGAAATTTGGATGGCACTAAAATCAATGGAGTTAGTTTTAGTGCCATCGACCATTTTGATTGCAATTCTTTGGGCGTAATTTACATATTAGGATGTAATTGTACACCTAAAAAATGGTATATTGGGCAGACCAAGAGAAGAGTGAAATTAAGAATTCAATTAAGAATTCTTGAGCACATTGGTGACATAAGGAGGGGGAGGTTAGAAAGTCCAGTGGACAGCCACTTCCATGAAGTACATGGAGGAGTGGATAATGGGTTGATTTTTAGTGTTTTGGGCAAACCCAGGGGGTTAGACTTCAACAGTATTGATTTCACTAGAAGATTGTTGAATATGGAATCTAGATATATTATCAATTACAATACTTTACATCCTAATGGTTTGAATTTAGAGATTTAAGAATTAAAATTATGTATTCGTCTAGTATTTGTCAACAATGTTTTTTGTGGAGAGTATTGTATTAAGCATTTTTAAGGGCGGCCATGGTGGTGCAGTGGTTAGCATTGCCGCCTCACAGCAAGAGGTTCTCCGGTTCGATCCTCGGCTGGGGTGCCTTCTGTGCGGAGTCTGCATGTCCTCCCTGTGGTCGCGTGGGTTTCCTCCGGGTGCTCCGGTTTCCTCCCACATCCCAAAGACATGCTGCAGGTGGATTGGATACTCTAAATTGGCCCTAGGTGTGCGTGGGAGTGTGCCTTCTGTGGAAGGTTGGGCGCCGGGCTGGCAACTCGACACCGTAAAACTCCACTGCCATTCAATGTGCGGACAAGGTGATCCGCTGTGGCGACCCCTAACCGGGAAAAGCCGAAAGAAGAAGAAGAAGATTGTATTAAGCATTTTTAAGTAATAAATATTTAATTTAGTTTAAGATTCAAAATGTACACATTTGAGAAGTAATAAATCATTGTTAGGTTTCTTTAAATGAATGCATTTTTTGTAAATTATTAAATTATCAATTATTTAATTGATTATTGCTGATGGTTTATAAGCGTTGGATTTTTTTTATGGAAAGTATTCCTTGTGAAGGCAAAGGCCGAGGTACCAGAATTCAATAAAGAGTAAAGTGGTTTCATTGCTGTTGGGCTGCTAATTTTCGTTCACCTAGGGTTTTTGGTGTGTTTCCAGTATTGTGCTTTTCAAATTTTGAATAATGGGGTCTGACATTGCCCTGTATGCCAGGCATAGATCTCCCCTGAAAAGCCTGTATGAGGCAGAGTACAAGGATTGAGTGTTAAAGCTGTTTGCATAAGACATTTTCCTTACGCCCTGTATTCTTTTAGTGAGGAATCTTTGTGGACATTCTGATTGATGGATATGCCTGTTTAGGTACACACCTAATAGGGCTGAATGCTGAATACAGTGAAACAATGACTTCCTTGGACTTGGATGCCATACCTTTGTTGTACAACGTAGAATGATTTCCTTACCACTGGAGACATGTGATGGTCAAAGGCTAGATTACTATCTATGTGTGTCCCTAAGTCTGACTACTGGGTCAACTCTGACATGTGTTGTCAGTATGGTAATTACCAGGGGTGGATGACTTCCCAAAGGATACTATTATGCATTTTTTGGCATTTAGTTTTAGTTCGTGGCTCTGATACCAGTTTTTTGTTTGTGTCAGTCCATCCTGGAGAACATTTGTGTCAGTGTGAGATTCAATGACAGCTCCTAATTTGCAATCATCTGCAAATTTAGTCAGCCAAAGACCACTGACATTGGCCTTGACTTCTGAGAAGTAAATGCCAAAAGGAGCGGTCCAAGGACTGATCCTTGAGGGACTACACATGTAAATAGCCACTTTGTAGAGGTGGACTCCCCAATTCTAATTTCCTGGGTCCTATATGTGAGCCAGTTGGCTATCCACCGGGTGACCTGCGGGTTTGTACCTAACCTCTTGGGTTTGTCAAAAATGCCCGAGTGGGGTATTGTGTCAAATGCCTTGGCCAGGTCAAGGTAGGCAGTGTGAATGATTTTGCCCTCATCCATTGCTTTGGTGACCTTCTCAAAGAAGTCCACCAGGTTGAGTAGCCATGATCTGCCCTTGACAAAACCAGACCGAATTGGGTCCAGTGTCTGGATTTTTATTATATCTCTTTTGATCATCTCCATGATAATTCTTTCCATGGCTTTACATATGAGGCATGAGACTTATGGGTCTGTAGTTTCCAGGGTCTGTAGATGGCCCATCTTTGTGCAGAAGGATGACAGTTGCCTTTCTCCATTCATGAGGCACAAAGCCTGTTTGGAGGCTACAGTTAAATAGTAATTCCAGAGGCCCTAATAGGTCATGTTTCATGCTATTTAGAAGGCATCCTGGGATATTGTCTGGGCCCATTGATGCAATGTTCTTGGTCTTGGAGAGAGCATTAAGGACCTGTTCCCTAGTGATAATAGGGGGAGTTATACTTGTTGATATTTCCTGAGGGAAGGTTGAGGGGAGAGGGGGTAAAATCGGAACTGAATTTATCAGCCAGGAGGTTTGCTATATCTTCTGGCTCAGTATAGGTGCCTCCATTTACAACGAACTCTGAACATAATTGTGTATTGCCTTTGAAGTTGTGGAGATAGTTAAAGAATGCTTTGTGGTTGTCCTTGGCCTGGAAGGCCAAACTTTCCTTATATTTGGCTTTGGTAGATTTTAATTGTCCTCTGAGTTTGTTTGTTTAGTTTGAGAGTGCTTTTATCCTGTTGGGTGCTGCACCTCCTAATTTTTGCCATGATTTTTCTTCCTCCTTTTATACAGCCTATTGATTTTGTGATTCCACCAGGGTGGCTTGTTTTTTGAGTTAGTTCTGTACTTCTTCCTGGTGGATACAGCTGCCTCTTTGCAGCTATTGACATGCTTGTATGGAGGTTTTGTGAACAGTTCTGCATAGGCAGCAGTGTTCAGGTTTTATGGGGGCTTGAAATTTTGACAAGTTCTCACTTAATAGCAGGAGGTTAGCCTTAGAATAGTAAAACAAACCACAAGCTACAGATCCAAAGCAAACTTTAATTATTCTGTAGGGCTTCGGTCAAAGGCCTTCAAGGAGTAACAAACACTTCCACAAACCCATTTATATACAAATTAATCAAGACAATTATTCTATTACTTAATTAAATAAGATGCTCCCAATTAACTTCACAATTCAAACCTGTAGGTACTAAAGTATTTTATTTTAAATAAAAGCAGACACACTTAAACAACAAAAACTTAAACAGGAGCTTCAGACTTTATCGGCAGAAATTTTCAGCCATTTAATTGTTCCTAACTTGGACTGTCTAATGAATAATATGAATGACAATAGAAATCTTTATAATAGATTTGGTGGAATAGAAGAAAAAAGTAATGAGAGACGTTCGAGATTACGAACATGGGTGTGCTTTCGTATTGTCATCCAGTCCGAAGCATGAGAAACAGCTACGTAATCACAGAGGTTTTAAGAAGCCTCATTCTGTTTCTTTTGCCTTCAGAAGGAACAGGTTATAGTACAGGCCAGGAAAGTGAAGACAACTAATATCCGCCTCTACCTGTTGCACAAAAACTGTTAGAACATGAATGCCGTTTTCAAAATGAAGACTGAAATAGTAAAGAACATTTTAGTAGAGAGAGAAAAAGCAGATCTTATGGCAACAATAAGGGGACTTTACAACAGTCGCAACCATTGCAGCAACACTTTTGGAAAAGAGGTAGATGGCAATAATTATTCACAAAGTAACAATAATTTAGTTGTTAATTTATCTGGATGTTGTTTTTCCCATGAGCAATATGCTGTCTTGAATCTGGGACTTAAATTTATATCAACAGTACTGCCTCATATGTATATGGAGGTTTAGGAAAGAAGTAATATTAATTACATGAAGATGCTGTAATAGAATTTCATAATTTATTACAAAAAGGCATTAGGTTGGGGGTACTTCTTACACAAGGATGTCAATGGAAACTTTAGTAGTGAAGGTTGTGTCCTTGCTACTTTTTATTGCTTATCTAAGCTATATAAAAACATCTGTAACCCCCCCAGGACGTCCCATTATTTCTGTTTCCAAGTACTTTTTGCATAATATTGGGTTTTTATTACATGAATTGTTATTTCTATATATTTTAAGAGTTCCTTCATATATTAAAGACAGTTTTAATTTTTTTAAGTAAAATTTCTCAGTTGAAATGAAAAAAAAACTGTATTGGATGGCTCTTGATATTAAGAGTCTTTACACTACTATTAGGCATAAGGATGGTAAACAGTCTTATATTTTATTTTTGGGGGGACAATCCTTTGACTAAATATATTATCGAATTAGTGTATTTTCGTTTAGTGAATATTTTTTTTAGGTTTATTAATGAGATTTATCGACAAAAGCAAGGCACAACAATGGTGACACCTGTTGCCGCCATGTATGCCAGTTTATTTATGGCTCATTTCGAACTGGAGTATTTCTACAGACATGATTTTATGAAAAAAAAATATGTTATCGATATATAGATGATTTGATTTTTATTTGTGAGGGAGGTCAACAAGAGGTTACACAATTTGTATCAGATTTACAGATTAATACTTATAATTTGTCCTTTGATGGACTTCAGTGTGGTACTGAAGTGATATACTTAGATTTAATTTTGCAAGTTTTAGAAGATGGGGCGATACGTAGTGGTGTACATAGGACATTTTTGGATGGGGGTCATTATTCACATGGTACTAGTTGCCATCCACCCAATCTTTCTGCATTACCCTATGGGGAATTCTTAAAATTATTTAGAATTTGTAGTAATGAGAAAGATCTCTTAAATGAGATGGATAAATCTGCTAACATGCTTTTGAATAGGGGGTATAAGTTAGAAGTGGTGAATGAAGCTGTCCAGAAGGTTTTACAACCTGTAGCTGTGCAATGACATGAAAAAGTTAATAATAATAATGATAGTAATAATAATAATAGAGTTTATGATAAAAACCCTAAGGGTAAGAAAGAACAAATGTATTTTGTGATGACTTATAATATTATAAGTGAAAAAAATTGTGTCTTGTTGAACTATTGTTGGAATTTTCTTTTTAGGGTTAGAAATCTGTACAAATTGTTAGAGAAATCACTCTATGTCATATAGACGTGAACAAAATCTTAAAGATATGTTAGTACATGGTACTTTTGTTTTACCCAGTTCTACTATTATTCACCAACCTGCTATTTTTGAGACTTTCCCTTGTAATAGTTGTACTGTTTGTAATCATGTAGTGTGTTTTTAAGTTTATTAATAATGTTAAATTTGTACCCAAGGGACTATTTTCATGCAATAGTAGTGGGGTTATATATATTTTAAGATGTCCATGTAATCTTTTTATATTGGTAAAACTAAAAAAAAACATTTAAAGTGAGATTGTTAGAGCATATCAGGGAAATTAAAACCCAAAAAGCGGGCACAATTGTCGCTTTGCATTTTAAAGAAAAACATAACAGTGATTTTTCATTGTTTCAGGGCAGCATTTTAGAACAGGTGAATTTTAAAATAGGAGGTGGAGGATTACTTAAAGAACTTCTTTTTAAAGAGTCTGTTTGTTTTTATTTTAAAATATAATACTTTAGTACCTACAGGTTTGAATTGTGAAGTCACTTGAAGTATCTTATTTAATTAAGTAATGGAATAATTGTCTTGTATATAAGTAGGTTTGTGGAAGTGTTTGTTACTCCTCGAAGCGCTGGAAAATTAATTAATTAAAGTCTGCTTTGGATCTGTGGCCTATGGTTTATTTTCTTTTCTTTACAGTTTGTGGTTTTGTAGCCTTAGAATATTTTCTGAGTATTCCAGGTTTAGCTGGGGGTACATGTTTTATTTTTACTTCATAGGAGACTATTTTTTGGTCTGACCTTACCAGGGCAGGCATTACAGTAGGGGGCGTGCAGCATTCTCTCATATTAGTGAGGACCAGATCCAGTATGGTTGCACCCCTGGTTGGTGTATTGACTATCTGGTCCAGGAAGTTTGTGTTTACAAAATCTAGGAATCTCTGTGCATGTATGTTTGGTGTCGTATAGGATTCACAGTTAATAGAGGGATAATTAAAGTCACCCATAAATATGGTACTGGGTTGGATGGTTAGTGTTTCTAATAACGTTAAATACATGGTATGGGTTTCCTGGGTCATGGAGAGGGACCATTAGCTTGCAAGGAAGTGGTATTCGATTTTGCTTATATGAAGTATTTATGCCATTTAATTTGTTTTTCTCAGTATTATAACGTGTGTTTTTTATTCTGAATATTTATAAATTTGTATTCTATAGCTATGGCATAGAAAGAAAAGCTGTGTAAGTCTTAAACTGCAGAAGTCAACAAGTAACTTTTTAATCAGTACAGTGAAGTAACAGGGTTTCATGTTTGCCACTATAAAAGGTATCTGATCCACTGCAGATCGACTTCAGGGTTATGGAGTTAGTTGCTATTCCTTAACTACAGTACTGGAGTCCTTCAAACACTGTCTTTTATGAATGACTAATTAGTCTGCAGGTTATGTTTAGTGTAGCTTTTATGTCTCTTGGTGTGTCATTTTTCCCCTAGCAACCACTGGGTTAGCTCAGTGTATGGCTGGGAACATAACTCTTTTTAAAAGAAATGACTGCTGCAAGATGTGAAGTGGACTTTATTGTAGCTGTTTCGGCAAGCGACAGTACTATGTATTTGTTTTCGGTGCTTAACAGGCAAGTGCTACCAGAGGTTTCAGATTGTAGAGATGAGCCACAAGGGAACCAGCTGTGGCTCAAGGTCACTTTGATATGATTTCTCAAATTGCTGATTGCTGTTTTTTAGTGCAGCAAAGTTAAAAACCTCCACTGTAAATTTGTGCTCGGCATCCATGTTTTTTGCGATTTATTCGCTGCATTTTCCTATCTCTTGCAGCTCAATGCAAGCTTTTGCGAATCTCACAGAATGTTGCTTCTGACTTGACCTAGCAGTTTACTGATGTAGATAAGTGAAGTCCTTTATTTCTTATACTTTTACATGTGTTTCCATCTGACTTGTCCTATAGGGGTGTGTATTCTGCCTTTTTATATGACCTCATTATTGAGGAATCTCTAATGAAGTTGTGTAAATGTAAGCTTTATATTTTGCAGTGAATTTCTACTTTTTTAAAACAGTGACTTTTACCCCACATTAAATACTGGAAAACAGTACATCTGCAGCTGTCAGCTGAGCCAGCCTAGATTACCCTTCACTTGTGGGAGCTGCAGAGGTAGGCTTTATGGTGATCCAGTTCCAGTAAAGTGTGATAGCTGACTACAGACTATTTTGTAAAGTACAGACTTCATTGGTTGGTTTTGTAGTGGGAGAAGAATCCTAGGATGGGCAATAATATGGTGGGCTAGTGTTATCCAAGATAGCAATAAGCAGCCAGATCATTTGAAGATTGCTTTCCATACTGCTTATCAGTTTCAGCTATTTGTAATGCATTGACCAGGTAAGTGAATCGATTCTTCCCTGACCTTTTCTGCCAGGGCCAGTTTAGAGTAACGTCAGGAAGTAGGTTTGTGGGAGGAAAGTGGCCTACCCAAAGATAATAAATGCAGTCTCGGGGAGATCTTGCATTCTGCATACGGGAAGACTGAACACCAGGTCCCTAGAGCTGTAAGGCAGAAACCTTAACCAGAACGTTGCCCAGTTTTACTAGAAGTATTCCTGTCATTTCCTGAGGGGGTTGCATTGTATGATTTTTGTTATAAGGGAATCCTTTTAATATTCTTGCTTCTAGACAGAGGATGAAATCGAAAGGGTGGGTATCCTTGGTCATTATGTTATGTGAGAATTATTTTTCTAGTTGGGTTTAATTTGTCCCATGTCATTTGGGTTTCTAGTACCATGATAGGAATTGGACACCATTCCTAAGTCAAAGTATGATTAAAGTTTATAAAATTAGTATTGTTTCAGTCTTTGATGGTAGATAGAAGTGTTCTTCGCAGCACCTGCAGTGTACCCAGTAATGACTCCTTCTGCAACTCGTATGGAGTTACATATATCGGTAACCTAAGTATGATTATAAATTCTTTTTTATAAAACTGTTGCTTTTACTACTATTAGAACTGTCTGGGTATCCTTCTTCCACACTGCCCTTGTTTCTCCCTGTATATCCTTGTATTTTGTTACTTTGAGTCTAGCAGTTTCAATGATCAATGCTACTTTTGTCTTTTCATGGACTACTCTGGTTTTCTCGCATGTAGTTTTTGAACTGTTTGTAATGGGTGATACCATGTGATATAAACTATATCATTTTCTATAATGCTTTGTGGCTTATGTTTCCAGTGTTTTTCAGCTACTTCAGTATTATAAAGTTTGCACAATCCTCAATGCAACAGTCTTGCCATATTATTATGCCTTTCAGTGTACAGTCCTTCTGCCATTGGCTTTTCACAACCAGCAACAAGATGTGCAACTTTTTCCGATTTCTGTTTTAAAAAACCTGCATTTGTCTGTTTTTCCCATATGTTAAATGGACTTTGTAAACCAACATGTACATATTCCACTATCTTGGACCGCTAATGGATTAAGGGCAAAACAAAAGAGCAGCGGTGACAGTCACCCTGGAATATCCCCCTTTGAATTTTTATCCCTGGAATAATAATTTGTCGTTTATCATGACTTAACTGCAGAATGGTTTGCTACTGTTTCATGGTCGCTGTAATGTAATCAATCGGTGTAGGGTGTATCTTGTACATTTTTAAGCACTATTTTGTTTATGAATGTGGAATACTGTCATGCTTTTTTGTAGTCTGTCCATGCCATACTTAGATTCTTCTCCTTTTTGCAGTTACTGTTCTAACTTTATTTAATAACAAATTATCCTTTGTTCCATATGACTTTTTGTTGCCCTTTTGTTCTGTTGCTGTGATTGAGTTTTCTTCTAAATGACTATAAATTCTGTCGCATCAATTCCAGTATATAATTTATATGTTGTCAGAAGGCAAGTAATTGGTGTATAGTTTTTAGGATAACTTGCAGGTTCACTCTTAAGTAGGAGTATTATTTATTTATTGCATTTGTTTACTGGGAAGGTCCACTGGGCCTAGGTGAGCTCATTTTCAGTGGTGACCCGGGGAGAAATGCTCCACATATATTACAAGAAAATAACCCACAATACAGAGTATATACAGTTGCAGTCATAATGCTCCACATATATTACAAGAAAATAACCCACAATACAGAGTATATACAGTTGCAGTCATGGGAGTACAAGAAGTAATGCACAGTACATACAGAGAATATGCAGTCGCAATGTATGGAAGTAGTATGAGCTCAACAGTACAAATTATTTACATGCATATACACTTCTACGTCATGTAAAATTGTTAACATCGATGATGGAGTTTGTCAGATCTTTGAGTATTTTTGTTGATCTGTTCCCTCTTCTCTATTCTTCTGACACTTCTTGTCTTAACTGCTTTATATTTTTCTCTATTCGATGTATCCATGATAGCATTTGATTTCTCTCCTTCCTTTCTCTTACTTTATTTAACAACAATGATTCTTTGTTCCATATGACTTTCTTTTGTTACCCTTTTGTTTTTATTGCCATGATTTGAGTTTTCTTCTAAATGACTTTTAACTGTGTTGGCATTAGTTCCACTCTATAGTTTATATGTCGTCGGAAGGCAAGTTATTGGTGTATAGTTTTTAAGATAGCTTGCAGGTTCACTGTTAAGTAGGGGTGTTGTTCTTCCTGTTGTTAACCAGGTTGGTGTCTGTTCAGGGTGCCGCATACAACGGCTAAATCTTCATGTAAAGATGTTAATACTTTTAGCCAGAAAGTAGGTACTGCAGCTGGGTCTGGGAGTTTCCATTTAGGAGCTTTTCTTAACTTTGTTTCAATCTCTCTGGCTGTTACTTCATCCTATTTCATATCCTGTATATTTGAACAACTTATTCTTTCTTTTAGTTCTTCTATCCATTCAGCATCTTTGTTAGGTTCCACAGGATCTTCATAGATATTTCTCCAAAATATATCTGTTTCTTCTTTTTTTCGTAGTGTTTCAGTTCCTTTTGCCTTGTTTCCCAATTTTCCATAAAATCTTTTTGGGTCATCAATTTATTGCTCATTGTGTACTTTTTCTTTACATTTATCAGCATATCTTCCAAGTTTTTCTGCCTGTGCTGATATTTTTAGTTTATTATTTCCAATAATGCGGCTGAGATGGTGCAGTGGTTAGCATTGTCGCCTCACAGCAACAGCTTCTCCCATTCGATTCTTGGCTGGAGTGCCTTCTGTGTGGAGTCTGCATGTCCTCCCCGTGGTCTAGTGATGTTTAAAGACATGCAGGTAGGTACGTGCGTGAATGGGTATGCCTTCTTTGAAGGTTGGGCGTCGGGCTGGCAACCCGGCACCATAAAAATCCACTGCCAAGCATTAGCGGACCTGAGTTCCGCTGTGGCGACCCCTAACCGGGAAAAGCTGAAAGACATTACTTTTACTATTTCCGATAGTGCATGATAGATCCTGATCTGTTCCGATACTGCACATTGCTTTTATCACGTCTATTTTTGCTGATCTGTTCCCTCTTCTGTACAATAACTGTAGCACTTCTTGTCTTAATTGCTTTATAGTTTTCTCTATTCAATACTTCCATGATGGCATTTGATTTCTCCCCTTCCATTCCCTTACTAGCCTGTGTTTTGTGACTTTATCTGTTAATTTAGATGCACAATAATATATTCTATTTACTTTTGTGAAATCACATAAATCTCTATGAACAGTCTTAATTACTATGTTCGTTTGTTTTATTAGACTTCTAACTTTCTGGGTTTTATTGACTTTCTGTAGTCTGTTTTGTCATTGATCTTAATATGTCTGTCCATTTCTATTAAATCAGGCAACTCTTCTCTTAGATCATTGTCTTCTAAACTGAGGGCACATTCTTTGTTCTTCATTTCTTGTGGGCATTCTGCATCTTCCTCTGCCACATTCTCTTCAGTTTCACCTTGTGTCATCCATTGCTCTTTCATATGGGAACTTACTGGCCTTTCACTTTACATGCTCCACCTCAAAAAATCCAAATCCATCAGGACCACGAGAGCTAAAGACTTGAACCTCGGCACAAGTATGAATAAGACATGCTGGAGGGATAGATTCATAACCCAGAGGCTTCCCATGCTTTGGAACAGGATCCCAGTTCGTATTAGGCAGAGCCCCTCACTGACTCTCTTCAAGAGAAATCTTGATGAGTGGATGGAGATCGTAAGTTTACCCCAGGGGTCACATCTGTGTCACTGCTAGACAGGGGCACAGTAAACTAATTCTATTATATAAGGGGACCTTCACTGTGTCACTACTAGACAGAGGCACAGTATTCTAGATTTATTCTGTACATTTTTGTACCATTTCATGGGGTGGCAAAAGCCACATCACTATGGCTAGGCTTACAAATGCCCCAGGGCAGATAGCCTAGTACTATACTATGAAACATTTACTGTGTCAGAGTTGCCACAGTTTCCTGTTCCTTTCCTTGCACAACTTCAACTGAACTTTTGTACTGGTTTCCTGTGGAAGGCTCCAAAGTATCTTCATATGACAACTGATCAGATGTTTCCCGCTCTACTGGCTTTTCCATAATTTGAGGACCCATTGCTCTGTCGTGACATTATCGAAGTTATAATACTAAATCCTTCACTTCACAGGTAATCTATAACCTCAGTTTCTATTTCTCTAACTTTTCCATTACTAATCTTTTTCTACTTTTCCTCTTTGTTTTGTTATTTTTTTGTATTGTAAAATTTTCCTTATGCGGATGCCTTTGCCTCTTATTTCTCTTCAAATATCTTTAGTACTGCTCTTTTTGTATTGATTAGTTATGCTTTCTCCTTTGCATAAATATTGCACCATATTAAATCCCCCCCCCCCCCCAAGTCCATATTTCTTCTTCAGATGTCTCCCACTCTTCCTGATTCTCCTCACTTGAGGGGGGGGGGGGGGTCTTTGTTCCAGCATGCTATGATATAATCTGTTAGACTTTCTACACTAAATCCTTTACTTTGCAGGTATTCCATAACTTCAGCTTCTATTTTTTTTAACTTCTATTTTGCTATTCTTCTGTTCTGTGTTCCCTCTTTGTGATCTTATTTGTTGTGTTGTGAACTTTTTCATATCTGGACGCCTTTGCCTGTCTTTCTCTTTGAATATCTTTGGGGCTGCATTTTTGTATTGATTAATTTGGCTTTCTCCTTAGCATAAATATTGCACCATATCAGATTTCTCTTTCTTTCCAATGTCCATATTTCTTTTTTATAACTTTCAATAATTTCTAGAATTTGTTCTATTTTCGCACTTCCTCATTCGCTTGATTTCCAAACAACCCAAAGTTTTTTTTGTCTATATTTAATGTTTTTCATAAATCTGTTGTATTAATGAACCCACAAGTTTATTTTAAACTTCTGACAGTTTTTCTTCTGCAAATATTTTTCTTTCCTCTAATTTTTCCCTTTATCTTTTTTTTTACATCTTCTGCCTGGAAATTCTGGGTTTCTTGTATAATAGTAACAATACATGATTTCTTTCTTATCCTCAGTACCCAACTCTATTGTCTTTGTCTCTCCTTTGGCCTATCATTTTGAGATTTTTTGTGGACTTCTACTTCCTTCTTTAACAGGGGAGCCATCCTCCCAGTGAGCCTGGCCTAGCCCAATTGTAAGAATGTTTCTGTGCCTTGAGGATTCCACACTATCATTGTTTTCCAGTCCTGGCACCAGTGTGCCTACCAGGATTGGGCACTTTTTTATCCTGGGTCTTGTTCACCCAGCTATCTACTTCTGTCCATGATATATATATTATGTAAAAAGCAGTCTATATATCAGTGTTGTCTTGGTGAGATTTTGTGAAAAACAGAATGCACCTCGTGAAGGCACTAACCAGATTTGAGGATGAATTCAATTCCAGCAATACTACTCTCATTTGCTTTCTGATTTATCACTCTCCATTTGGTGAGTTGTCTTTTTGTATTGCAGTCAAGGGTGAACATGTGTAAAAAGTTAGATATCTGGACTGGCTAAGATTCTAGGTCCAGCTTGTTGAGAATTATGTGTTTGCCATTTTCAACTACAACTGGACTGGACAAACTAGATAACCAAGACATACCTCTTCTATTTCCTTTTCTCAAATTGTTATAGCTTGTAGTTATATTGTGTATGTGGTGCTTATTACTGCTTTCCTGTAGGCCCTGGAGTTCATGGCATATCCTCCCAATGCAGAGGAATTTTAATGTTGACTGCCCCTCTGGCCAATAGAAGAGTGGAAGCTTGATCTCTTGTGAAAGTATGATCCATCCTGGGATGAAGACAGCGGATCTGTATTAGTGCAGTGGGAAGCCCTTCCAGCTATGTATTTTTGCCATGTCTGACTACATCTGCCTTACATGTAATGCCATTCAAGATTGGGACCACAAACATATCCTGCAGAGAAGATGGATTTGGAAGAAACAGCTTCTTCAGAAAAGTTATTGTACTTTCTTTTCACTGTACAATATTGCTACAATTAAAGTAACTTGCATTCTACATACACTTGTATTTGTCCATTTTTTTCTAGTGGTGGGACATGTGAGCTTGTTAGCTATGACCTTAAAGACAACATGACTGCAAAACTTAACTCCTGGGCTGCTAACTTTTTTTTTTAGTTCTGTAGCATTATTCTCAGTTAAGTGAATTGAAAAAAAAGGTATCTAATCTATTTGTTTCTGTTAACTAGGTAGGTAAACTGGTCAGATTACCATTTTCAGCCACAACAGGAGTTCTAAGCGAGCATTTTACAATATTGATGTTGAAAAAGGCTGTTAGAGCCACAAGACTTGCATGTGGAATGCATTCAAGTGACAGGTTTGTAAATGTCACATTGCAAAAAGAGTTTCCATGATGCATAACATGGTATAAAAAGTTAAAAATATTTTCATTGTATTTACACTTGTTGGATTTGCACAATGTTAGTTTGAGCTTGCTTGCAAGATCGGGTAAGCTTTATAACACTGAATCAGCAAGCTGCAGTCTATCCTCTACAAAGCACTTGCATATGCTTTCTTTATGTAGGTGTTCTTTCAACTTCCTTGTTTTGATGTTCAGAATCTGGAATAGTTTATTGCTCTACCTGTGAGATATTTGGCATTATATAATGTCAGGGTCTGGCTTTCTTAAACAACTCCGACAATACTCTTCATGCCAGTTTTTTTTTTTTTTTTTAGCGAATCTGTGATTTAAAAAGTTTGTTATTGTATACAACTCCGCACAGCTCCTCGTGGTGTCCTGCAGAGTGATATAGGCAACAGAGAGACCCAAGAGAGACTTTTCCAGATTTAAGTATTTTTTCTCTGTTTTTTTGCTCGGACTGCCTTTTCCCGCCTAAAAAGCGAATTTCTAACTGATCTGTGCTTTAAAAAGTTTAAATTGCATTTGCCTTCTGCTTTTTACAGTTTTTGCACTTGTTTTATATCAATTTAAGTCGTTTTTGTACTGTATAACTGTTGTAGGCTACACACTAAAGTGCTGTAGCCTGTATTTACAGTGTTTTCTGTGTGTTTTTCTGCTGTTTCCTGGAAAAAAAAATTCTCTTTTCCCGCCTTTGCTGAACTATATTAGTCCAGATTTCAGGTTTTGCTGAATTCTGGATTGTGGTACAGTTTCCTGTGTTGCCCATATCCTTACTTGGATTGGAGGAAGCTTCTCTGTTCACCAGTGAGAGTGGGGAGCTTTGAGCAGCCTATCTGTCGCTGGTGGAGTGGTCTCAGCCCTGAAACTAGTAGCTTATTGGCTGTTTTGGGTCAATTCCTATCTCTTTGTTTCCCTGCTTTAAAACCCGCATTTGCGCGGTTTTGCGCCAGTATACAACTCCGCACAGCTCCTCGTGGTGTCCTGCAGAGTGATACAGGCAACAGAGAGACCCAAGAGAGACTTTTCCAGATTTAAGTATTTTTTCTCTTGTTTTTTTTTTTTTTTGTTTTTGCTCCGACTGCCTTTTCCCGCCTAAAAATCGAATTTCTACCTGATCTGTGCTTCAAAAAGTTTAAATTGCATTTGCCTTCTGCTTTTTACAGTTTTTGCCCTTGTTTTATATCAGTTTAAGTCGTTTTTGTATTGTATAACTGTTGTAGGCTACACACTAAAGTGCGCTAGCCTGTTTATAGCATTTACAGTGTTTTCTGTGTGTTTTTCTGCCGTTTCCTGAAAAAAACAAAAAAACCCCCAAAAAATATTCTCTTTTCCCACCTTTGCTGAACTAGATTAGTCCAGATTTCAGGTTTTGCTGAATTCCGGACTGTGGTATAGTTTCCTGTGTTGCCCATATCCTTACTTGGATAGGAGGAAGCTTCTCTGCTCACCAGTGAGAGTGGGGAGCTTTGAGCAGCCTATCTGTCCCTGGAGGAGTGGTCTCAGCCCTGAAACTAGTAGCTTATTGGCCGCTCTGGGTCAATTCCTATCTCTTTCAGTTTCCCTGCTTTAGAACCCGCATTTGTGTGGTTTTGCACGATTTTGTGCATAGTGCAGCGCCGCTTAAACAGGTTTAAAGTATTCCCGGCTCCATAAAGTCTGCTCTTCACTTTTTCCCTTAGAACTGTTCTAGATCTCAAGTAAGCACTCTATTTTCATTCTAAAGCCCTGCAGTTGCTCGTATAAGTAATCTTATAAGTAAGCACTAATAAACTAAAGCACTACACCCTCTTATACTCCCTTTAAGTACTTGGCTCCCTATTGGTCCTTTTTGATCAGTCAAAAAGTAGTTCCTTATACTATTCTGGCATGTCCAAAAGTCAGTTTCGGGTTTACTCTCCAGTCCAGCTGGTGAATCTGGGAATCTTGAGGCAATGTTACAACTGCCTTATGTACACAGACCACCTTCTCCTCCTCCCAACAAGCTCACATATATGTGAGAGATGCAACTATATAGCTAAACTGGAGGCTGAGCTCTCTCAACCCAATATTGGCGCAGTCAGTCAGGAGGAGAATGTAACCACACACACCACAAATCCAGTCTCACATAGACCTATCGCAACAGAAAACCAAACACATAAACACACAAAAACATACTCGGAGGCTCTAAATAAAAATCTGCCCAAGCAGCAGAGACCTCCAAAGCAGACATCCAAGCAACCGCTACCCCACAACAATGCCCACGTATCACATAGTTCACAAAGTCAGTGTGCCACACAGTCACAGCCCTTAAGGCTAAACAACACACCTAATACACTTGTAATAGGTGACTCTATTGACACTGGCGTCCCACTCACCAGGCTGAACAAGGAGAAGGTCACTGTAAGCTGCCTGTCTGGTGCCAGGATCCGCCACATAACACAAGCACTCAGGTCACTCCAAAGCAAGTACAAATATGACTCCGTCATTGTCCATGCTGGTATGAATGACCTGAGACGTACCTCCCTGGACTACATGAAAAGAGACATAGAGGAGCTCTCTGATCATGTAGCCCAGGCCGGTATGACCCTGACCTTGAGTAGCATCTTACCCTCACCAAGAATGATGCCACAGTATAAAGACAAAATGATCAATTTTAACAATTGGCTAAAGTATTGGTGTCATTCAAAGGGGATCCAGTGTCTGACAGCCTGGGATGACATGCTCGACAAGCCACGTTGCTTCGCTAGGGAAGACTTGCACCTGTCACCCTTGGGCTTTCGAATACTGGCTAAGGCTCTTGCCACCTCCATAGTGCCTTTTTTAGGCAAGGCTCAAAAGACAAACCCACCTCCATAGACAACACAAAGAAAAAGAAACTAAGGGTAATGCTGCTCAACGCCAGAAGTCTAAACCTCAAGATGCACGCACTCGAGGCTCTCCTCAGTATGGAGAATATCGATATCTGTGCAGTAACAGAAACCTGGTTCAAGGCTCCCCAGAGCACCCCAGCACTACCAGGTTCTACCTCATACCATGCTTTTCGGCCCCAAAACTCGGACCGAACCACAAAAGGAGGGGGAGTATCCATATTCATCAAAGATACCCACACCTCCAGGTTAGTGGCACTGCATGAAGCATCGGAGACCATCCATGTGCAACTAACAGTGGGCAAAACTGCCTTTCATTTTGTAGCCTGCTACAGACCACCCTCCCAAACTCAGGAACCCCACCCGGCTTTCCTGAGAACACTGGAGAATATGAAGGTCTCTCCAAACATAGACTGGGAGCACTACTCAAGCCCCAGCATCCTCGCCCAACGGTTCCTAGAATTTATAAACTCAAATGCTATGGAACAACTGGTCACTACTCCCACAAGAGGGGAAAACATATTGGACCTGATCATCACCAACATGGGGACTCTATGTTCCATACCAGAGGTATACCCCTCATTGGTAATATCTGACCATAAATTAATCTCATTGGACATCCATATCCCATCCCCACCCCCAGCCAAGGAAACCACGGTGAAGAACTTCTCAAAAGTAAACTTCACACTTCTCAAAACCGAGGTGGAATCCTTCAAAGCCCCCGGGCCAGTGGAAAATACGGCCCAAACCGCAGAATCCTTTACAAACGCTTTCTATGGACACCTACAGGAATGCATGGATCGTGCTATCCCAAATAAAACCAAGACTCATTCCTCCAAAGGCAGGAGACCTGTCTGGTGGACCCCAGCCATAAATAAGTATACAACAGAAGGAGGAAGCTACTGCATGATAGAGAAAAATCCCAAAAAGGGAAGGCATCTCTGATCAGTACTAGCAAGAAACTACGATCCCTCATAAAATCATCTAAGGCCAGCTTCGAAAGAAAAATTGCACAAGATGCTAAAGATAATCACAAGGCCTTCATTAGTTATGTCAGGAACCTGGGTGGCAACTCCCAGATATGCTCTGAGTTAGTTCAAAATGACAAAAAATACACTGAACCCACAGACATTGCCAACATCTTGGCAGACGGGTTTAGTGCAAACCCCCCCTTCCCCCCCCAAAAGAGCAAATGTCTATCCCAACAGAGTGTAGCCTCCCTGACATCACAGATGCACAGGTGAGAGCTGCCCTCTCCAAAGCAAAAAACACAGCATCAGTGGGACAGGACTGTGTCCCGGGCTGCATCTTACATGAACTCCAAGAAGAACTGAACTCTCACATAAAGTCACTGTTCAAGCTCAGCCTTACTACAGGATATGTACCCAAGGAATGGCGTACAGCAACAGTGGTCCCACTCCACAAAGGTGGTGCCACAACGGACCCCGGAAACTATCGCCCTATAAGCCTGACTAGCCTGGTCTGCAAAGCTATGGAGCGTATCATCATGACACTCATAAACAAAGACATTGGGAACCTCCAAACACTGGATCCTACCCAATTCGGCTTTGTTAAGGGCAGATCTTGCCTCTTGAACCTGGTTGACTTCTTTGAAACAGTCACCAAGGCCATAGATGAAGGGAAGGTAGTCCACACAGCCTACCTGGACCTCGCAAAAGCCTTCGGCACAATACCCCACTCGGGCATCATAAATAAGCTCACCAGCTTAAATATCAACCCCTATGTCACAAGATGGGTTGCAAACTGGCTCAGGGATAGAACCCACATGGTCAGAATTGCAGGTGCCATGTCACCAGTTACAAGTGGTGTCCCACAAGGCACAGTTCTGGGACCTCTCTTGTTCGGTATATATTTCTCTGAGGTACAGGCTAACATGGGAGGACTATGGCTGACCAAGTTCGCAGATGACTGCAAACTGGGTGCCATAATCGACTCCGCCGACTGATACAAGTATCTTCCAAAAGGGTCTCACAGAGACGGATAACTGGTGCCAGAGCCATGGCCTAAAGCTAAATGACAAAAAGTGCTTAGTCATCCCCTTTGGGAAAAACAAAATGCCCACAAATTGCCACATAGGTGGTAATCCATCAAGTACGGAAGAAGTAATTAGGGATTTGGGGACCCAAGTAGATAGCAATCTCTCCTTTGACAGTCTCTCCTTTGACAGTCACGTTGCCAAAGTGGTTAGAAAGACCTTCTATGTAGCCCACCTTATCACGAAAGGGTTCACATCTAGATCATGAGAGGTCATTGTGCCCCTCTACTCATTACTCATCACTCATCAGGCCCATAATTGAATACAATGCCCCATTTGGGATGTACCTTACCCGACACCTGCAGCAACTGGAAAGACCCCAAAAGTACCTCACCAAGAGGATCAAGGGACTCAAACAGATGCCCTACGCAGTTAGGCTAAAGAAACTCCAGCTCTACTCAGTGGCTTACCGCCTACTCAGAGGCGATCTGTGCCTGACGTATAAAGCCATGTCCAACCCAGAATTAATAGACATGCTCCACCTCAGGAAATCCAAATCCCTTAGAGCTACACGCTCCAGGGACTTAAACCTCAGCACAGAAATAAATAGGACATGCTGGAGGGACAGATTCATATCCCAGAGGCTCCCCTCACTCTGGAACAAAATCCCAATCCATGTTAGGCAGAGTCCCTCAATGACCCTCTTCAAGAGAAATCTTGACGAGTGGATGGGAGATCGTAGGTTTACCCCTGGGATCTCTTCTGTGTCCCTACTAGACAGAGGCACAGTAAACTAACCTCAAAAGGGCTATCTTCTGTGACCTACTATACAGAGGCACAGTCAACTAATCTAAAAGGGTGACGAAAGCCAAACACACTCTGGCTAGGCTTATAAATGCCCTAGGGCAGATAGCCTAGTATCAACCTATGACATCCTATCCTCAGGATTGATATGAAGGGTTTTGGGGCGGGGGAGATGCAGGGTATAAGAGTAAAGATTTTCTAAAAAGTCCTGCGTGTTGTCCAGGTTTCTATTGCTAGGTTGAAGGTAGCAAGCTGAGTATGACGTATCGTGGTGTATATAGCCATTGGTGGAACTAGTGTCAAGTTGCTGTTTAGTGGAACTTAAGTGAAGAAAGGTGGCAACACTCTTGCATCCAAACATTTAGAGTTGAAATCTCTAGGTATGATGTAAAGGTTCTTTGTTTCCTAGAATTGTATTTTTCGGAGTGCACCAAAGTAATCTTCCATCACAGTCTAATCTTTAAATACTCATCTTCAGAAAGTTGGGCATCAGGTTTTGTAGCAGTAACTAGACAAGATTTTGTGTTTCCCCTTCATTGTGGTAATCCTTAATGGAGAAAGGCGTAGCATGGCTGTTTTCTTGCTTTTCCTATGGGTTAGACCTTTACTCATCATAATTTTAGAAGTGCATGGCTCCTCTTTAATTCACTAGACTGCTCATATCTTGTACATTTCAACGTAAGCATTTTATTTTTTTCATCTTGTTGACTGGGATAGAGCATTATTCACAAAGGACCAATTACAGGCTCATCCCATGTTGCGTATTAACAGTAACAGTCAGTAATACTTGAACAGCAAACAGTAGAAAACAATTTTAGAAAAAGCTTTCCATTAGGGAGATATTGAAGTTGTAAGTCATAACAGTACCTACATAGTTACAATATTTAGATAATTCATGTGATGGTGATTGAACATGCCTCTCAACCTCTCTCAGCAAGAAGTCTGGATATGGTGAAAAAATAATGGAGGGACAAAGGCCCAAAATCGGGGACATATTTTAAATACTGGTTTACCACAAACTTAGAAACTGAATAGAATAAAAGTTTTGCGTTAGCTTGCATTTTCTGATGTATATGAAGTCTGAACTCAAATGTCTGTCATTATTTAGTCTTCTCATCATTGAGAACACGTAGACAAAACTGATAATGTTGTGTAGTCCAATCTCACCTTCATTTTTACATCGGCCGATTTACAAGCTCAAAGTCTTCTGGTTGGCTTGTGGCTAAGCAGGTATCCCATAGTGCACCAGTACAAACCCCAGATCTCCTTTGCCGCGTCGACCAGTTCGGTTGTGCTTCTCTTTGCTTTGGCTATAAGTGTTTTAAATTCTTCTATTTCAATTTTTGTATTACAGTATTAAGGTGTTATTATCTTAGGCAGTAGTGTTTGCCCTTTTCGGTGCATTTTTAGCTTAGTTTTGTTATTATTTTGGTATCCTGTGTGCCAGTTTAGAGTTCTTGTAGGCGCCATTGAGCCTTTTTTCCCTTTCAGGTAGCTTGTCAGTTTGTGGTGGTTTTTCCGCTTATAGTTAACAGGGGCTCCTGTTATTTGGAGGTCTTTTTAGACCGTTATTGACAGCTTAGTTTCTTTTTAATACTGAGATTCTATTTTTGGCAGGGGTCCACTGGTTATTTGCTAAGGGTTGGAGTTCTCCCTTAGATATTAGTTTTTTCCACATAGAGTTAATACAGTTTTTCTGTGTGTGTGTGCATTTCTGGTCTGTTTAAATTAGAAGACCCAGTTTTCTGTCCCACCGGGCTAGGCCCGTTTAAGTTAGAGGACCTAGTCCTCGTGGTACTCCTTTCTGTACGGCTAGGTCCATTCTTAGTTACAGGACCTAAAAATTGTTACCACATAGACTTAATTATACTTTTCTGTGTATGTGTGTGTGTGTGTGTGTGTGTGTGTGTGTGTGTGTGTGTGTGTGTTTTTCTGGTCTGTTTAAATTAGAAGACCTAGTTTCTGTCCCACCGGGCTAGGCCCATTTAAATTAGAGGACCTAGTCCTCGTGGTACTTTCTTCTGTAGGGCTAAGCCTGTTTTAGAGGACCTAGTCCTCTTCTCTCATTTTCTTCCTTTTCCTTTCCTGTGTGTGTGTTTGAAATGTCTAAAGAGTGTAAGGAGCACAAACCTTCGGGTTTTAAGAAGTGCATGAAATGCTCTCAAAAGATGTCTTAACGGAGGGCTACAGTAGCTGTGTCTACTGTTTAGGGGCCATCCATCTGCAGGAATCGTGCTTGTTCTGCCATGCCTTCTCTCCTAGGGTGTTTCTGGAGAGAAAGAGCAAGCTTATACTCAAGGGTCTACTAAAACTGTCTTTTGAGGAAGCTCTGTCCAGTTCTTCGGCTTCCTCCAAGTCTGGCAAATCCAAATCCTCAAAAAGGCCTTCTCCAGCGCTGGCTGGTGTCTCGGAGCCACCTTCTAAACAGTCAAAATCTGCCCTCTCGACTCCACTGCCTTCGGAGCCGAAAGAGAGCACTATTGTGGTGTCAGAGTCGGTTCCAAGTGTTTTGGCGCCGATCTTGAACCGATTTAAATCAGCAATTGAATTTGCTTCTCTGAGCCGGTCTGTGGATCCCCTACCGGTTTCTGTGTTTCTGAAGTCTCCAGTGCCCCTTAGATCAAGTTCCCCTACTATGTCTTTAAGATCTTCCAGGAGCCTTTTGGAAGAAGATGTGGAAAGGGTAGTGCTGAGACTTCTGAAGTCGTGTGCCTTACCAAAATTATTGTCTCCGACCCAGTCGGCTCTGGAGCTGCTCGATCCAGCTTTGCCGTTGTATGTTATTCCTCCTCTGAGCCATGTTGGCCCTTCGGAGCTGGATTGCTTGGCACCACTGGAGATACTATCGGTTTCAACTCCCTTTGTTGCTGCTTTGGAGTCTGTTTCGGCGCCGACACGTTCAGTGCCATCTGTCGTGTCCAGGGGCCAAAGCTGTCCTGTCAGCGCCGTCAGGGAGGGTGGGAATCTATCTTCGGTTCCGAGCCTTCCTCTCGGTGCGTCTGCCAGGGTGAGCTCGGACCCTGCATCTGTCTTGGGGCCGACGGCTCTGGCTCTGATGTCAACTCCTGGATGCTCTTGTGGAACCATTTCAAGTCTACTTTCACCAGCCTCTCTTTTGATGGTTCCTCATTGTTTGGTTCCAAGGTGAAGGACACACTCACTCGGTGTGAGCAAGAAGGAAAGACGCTTTCTGCCGTGGGTGCATGTTTTACTGTTCCCTCACGACCATACTCCAAAGGTCAAAGGGGTGGTAAAATGTGGTTCAAAAAGTCCCAGAGGGTCTTTCCGGACACACAGGGTAAATCCTCCTTCAGAGACAGAGGAGGAAATGGGAGACATTGCCCTAGAGGCAGGGGCGGTCCGCAATACCTTTTGGGGACGGCCTTATCAGCGCTCCTGATGTGAGGCCCGACTGTGTTTCTCTGGGGCTGGTCGGGGGTCGCATTTCTTTGTATCCAGAAATCTGGCTAAATATCACTCAAGACAAGTGGGTACAAAGAGTTGTTACCAGAGGCAATATCATACCCTTTTCCCTTCCACTGTTCGTTCCCAAGAAGATCCCGGATGTACCACCCAATCACAGGGATCAGGCAACTGTGGAGATCAACAAGTTGCTTTTAAAAAGAGTCATCCAGTCCATCCCAGCAGACCAGATAGGATCTGGAACTTACTCCAGGTTTTTTTTAGTCCCAAAACAAACCGAAGATTGGAGGCCAATACTGGACCTCAGCAGGTTAAACGAATCCGTGAAGAAGTACAAGTTTCGGATGGTAACTCAGCAGTCGATACTCCTGTTATTAGGGAAGGAATATTAGATGTGCTCTCTGGATCTCCAAGATGCTTACTACCATATAAAAATGGACAAGGTGTCCAGGAGCCATCTATGCTTCCGGCTGGGAGCCAGTCATTATCAGTTTCGTGCTCTGCCCTTTGGTCTCACCACAGCCCCCAGGGTGTTCACCAAATGCATGGCAGTAGTGACAGCTCACCTGAAATGTCAGGGATTCCAGGTGTTTCCATATTTGGACGACTGGCTCCTGACTACCCCCATCAGGCATCTACTCCTCCAAAACAGAGATGCCACTATTCATCTTTGTGCTCAGTTAGAGATCTCCATAAATTGGGTAAAATCTGCATTATTGTCCTCTCAATCTGTGATTTTTATAGGTGCAGAGGTAGACACAGTGAACATGACAGCTCGTCTCCCCGCCGAAAGGGCACAAAACTTAATATCTCAAATTCATCCCATTGCGGGAGGTCAAAGTGAAGTGGGTTCTTCAGCTCCTCGGGACTATGGCTTCTACCATTTTATTAGTACCATTAGCCAGGTTGCACATGAGAATTCCCCAATGGCTGCTGTCTTCCTAATGGTCCTTCCAGTATCTCCCGCTGAGTCATCCAATCCTGCTGACTGAATCATGCAAGAAAGACCTTCTTTGGTGGATAGCTCCCAACCAATTAATCACGGGCACCCCCTTTGTTCTTGCCCAAACCGTTGCCACTGTGACCACGGACGCCTCCCAGATCGGGTGGGGGGGCATTATCTCGGCAGGACTGTCCAAGTCACATGGCAAGAACATGAGGCTCACCTACATATCAGTGTTCTGGAGATGAGGGCGGTGCTCCTGGCATTGCAAGCACTTCAAGACCTTCTTCCTCTATGGACTATTGCGATACAATCAGACAGCATGTCGGTAATTTGGTACATCAACAAAAAGGGTGGTACCAGATCTTACCCACTCTGTCGAGAGGCCATGTGAGTTTTGGGATGGGTGATTTCTTCCCAGCGCTTCCTGGTTGCAACGCACATTCCAGGGATGACCAGCATGATAGCCGACAAGCTCAGCCAGGGGATCCTACTGCCTCATGAGTGGTCTCTGAAACAGGAAACAGCGGAACAGATTTTCTGCAAAAGGGGGCAGCCTTACTGCGATCTTTTTGCCAGCCCAGTCAATGCCAAATGCAGCAGCTATTTTTTCCTCATTCCCCCTCCGGGGGAGACACCCAGAGACTCTCTGGCTCACGATTGGCCCCCTGGGACTTCTGTATGCCTTTCCTCCACTTCCTCTCATTTCCAAAGTGATTCAGAAAGCCAGTCGGCTGGGAAGCAAGTTGATCCTCATTGCTCCTTACTGGCCTCGTCAGGTCTGGTTCCCCTTTCTCGAGCCTCTTCTTCTGGATGATCCTTGGATCCTGGACCCAGCTCCAGATCTGTTGACTCACATGTCAGTTTCGCTACATCCCTCAATGCACACCCTCAGGTTGACAGCGTGGCTGCTCCAGTTCCATCCCTAGTCAGCCTTCATGATGTATTATCCTCAGTATCATATATTCTTATGTCCTCCCATAAACAGTCAACTAGGAGGCTGTATGGCAGTAAATGGAAAAGATTTTCGATTTGGGAACAGAAAATGAATCTAGATCCCTACACTGTCTCTCTTCCTGTGATTTTGGATTTTCTGTCTGAGCTTTTTCAACAAGGAGCTGCCGCCACCACTATCAGAGTCCAACTGGCGGCGATTTCTCATTTTCACTTGGGGTTTCCAGATAACAATTTAATGTCTCATAAGCTATGCAAGACCTTTTTGAAAGAAATCACTCTTTTGAGACCACCACTGCAAGAACCTGTGGCTTCTTGGGATTTAGATTTTATGTTGTCCAAACTGACTTCTCCCCCGTTTGAACCTTCACACTCACCTTCATTGAAAATTTTGTCTTGGAAGACTTTGTTTTTGGTAGCTATTACATCCGCTAGATGGGTATCGGAGCTACAAGCCTTTTCTGTTAAGCAACCGTATTTGATTTTTCACAAGGACAGGGTGTCGCTGCGTACTAATCCCTTCTTTGTTCCCAAAGTTTGTTCCCCTGCTACATTAAATCAATCTATAGAACTTCCAGTTTTCTTCCCTAATCACTGTAATGCGGCTGAATACCATTTCTAACAGTTGGATGTTCATAAACAACTACGTTTTTATTTGCAGCGGACAGAGGAATTTAGGAAATCAGATAAACTATTGATTTCCTTTTCTGACTCCAGATTGGGCGTACCAGTTTCTAAAGTGACACTATCTAACTGGATTTCCAGTTGCATGCCCTGTGTCTACAGTTAGGAGGGCAGACCTTTACCCTGCAGGATTAAGGCTCATTCTACCAGGTTGATGTCTACCTCTGCAGCCTTTCAAGCCAGGGTCCCACTTGATAATATTTGTGCGGCAGCTACGTGGGCTAACCCTCACACTTTTTTATTGCACATTACAAGTTGGATTTAGCTTCCAGGGGTAGAGCATCCTTAGGAGTATTTTCCAGTGAGCCACCCAAGAATAAGGCGCTAGGGACGCTGTCCCATATGTAAAAATGAAGGTGAGATTGGACTACACAACATAAGGAAGTTATGTACTCACCATTACGTTCCATGTTGGTAGTCCATCTCACCCTTCATTTTTACCAACCCGCCCTCCTGCCCCCATCCTGGAAGATCTGGAGATAATAATGATTTGGTTATTTTGGTTGGAGACCCTTTTAATATTGGTTTGTCTGTTGTGGTTATTTCCTCTAGTGAGCAGCAAACAAGATTTGGGGTTTGTACTGTTGCACTATGAGATACCTGCTTAGCCATGAGCCAACCAGAAGTCTTCGAGCTTGTAAATCGGCCGAGTCGGAGCCGAGGATTGGCTCCGAACCCATATGTAAAAATGAAGGGTGAGATGGACTACCAACATGGAACGTTATAGTGAGTACATAACTCCTTTTTTTGTTTGTTCATACAGGAATACTGAGCTGGGGAGGGCTGTTAGACATGGGGTGCATACCTAATGAGCTAGCTGTAGTGAGATGCATTTTCTTTGGTAATAGAACCTTTAGTTAATTCAATTTGCAGCATAGATCTTGTGGACTGTAGACCATTTCACTCATTTCTGTGTGCTGTTTGTTGACCCTCCTGTCATGATAGGTGTTAGACTGGTGAAATGTCTGCCAGCACTGAAGAAACTTGTCTACAGCAGTGAAGAATGTATTTGCCAGAGTCTCTGTTTTAGGAAGTCCTCTCAGTGGAGAATGCATCCTCTAGGATTTCTTTCATTTTAGAGGAATTTGGATGAAAACTGGAAGCTTTTGTTCAAGAAATTTGATTTATTTCTCGTTACAAGCGGATTACCAGAAAAGTCTGAAAAGAATTGGTATGCAACGTTTGTGGTTGTTACTGGGGACAGTGCCATAAAGGCATTTTCAATTTGTTTTGGAAGTTTTGACACAAAATAGAAGTACTTGAAGGTAAAGTTGATAACTATATTTTTTTAATTATTGTCCTCTAGGAAAAAATGGCATTTATTATTTTTTTTTATTCAAGAGTGTGGGGTTATGTACAGACTGTTCATAGGTATATACTAGGTTAGTGATCAATGTGGCCTTTAAACCCAGCTGTGCAACCCAACCCAGTGCAGTTGTGTTTCCATGCAACTTGGGCATCTATCTGGGGAGGTATGTAAGGAGGTTGCTAAAGGTTTTATGGGGAGGATATGTTACTTAAGAAATATGGTCAGCCTCTGTACGATGGAGATATGGGGGGGCAGATCAGGGGTGATTTTATGATTTCCCATCCAGTATTATAATCATCATATTAATCACTGCTGTAGATGCCTTAGCTATATGGATTATGCCCTGCCAAGGATATAACATCCAGCCAAATTCCAAAGCTTCAGGGCACTTTCTGTACGCCTAAGCTGTCGGACAGCTCAAGGCAACTAAAAGACAAGTTTGGACACACAGCCCTTCAGAGCTTTACTGCCGCCAAAGAATATGCTCCACTGAGGCTTTTGAGGATTAACGGTTGGCTTTTGCTTTCCTTTGCTGGGAAGATGTGTTCCCTTTGGGGAGAAAACCTTCTATTTTCTTTCTTTTTGTTGATGTCTTATTATTTTCTTCTTCAGGAAAGTTATTTTAAAGCTAGGAGTGTTGTGTTTTAATGGACTGTCTCAAGACAGATGGAGTTTCTGTGTTTTTTTTTTTTTTTTTTTTTTTTTTTTTAGTTTAAAAGTGGTGTAAAACATTTTTCTATGGCAAAATTGTTTGCTTTACTTTTGTGGATCTGGCATAGTGTTTTAAAAGTGCCTTTTACTGTTTTTTTTCCCTATTAAAAAAGTAAAGTAACTTTTGTAGACTGGTAATATAATATTTACTGGCAATTTCTGCTTGTCTTCCCTGAGAAAGAGGCACCATTTTTGGCTTGACACAGACCACCTGTGCCACTGTCAGTCCTTCTTCCAGCAACAAAATGAAAAAAATTACGCAAAGAGCCTTTGCTACCACAGCAGACTAGCAGTTTGCAGCAGGTAGGTGAAGCTGCTGTGGCCATTTGTTGTAATTCAGACCACTGTTATTTTACTCCAGATTTGTATGGTGTAGCACCTACAGCCACTATGGACCAGCAGTTAACCATGTGTCCTGCAGGTGTTGGGGGTACACTCAGTGGAGAAGGGAGAGTTACTCTTGGTCCTGGGAGAGAGAATAAGGAAGTTTTCCTTGTTGTCAGACTGTTGTGCCCTTCCCTGGGGAAGCTGCTGCTGCTGTTGTTGCTGCCATTAGTCACATGGTTGGCCCCATTGTTCCTGTCAAAAATAAACAGTAAACCAAGCATGTGTCTACTCCTCAGTTTTTATGTGGTTAGGTGTAGTTTACTGGGCCTGGCTGAGGATTTAATATAGGCTGTTGCTCCTTCTTGTGTACCAATTTCTGATAAAATAAAAAGGGATTCCTCTATTCCTGAAGAATTTCAAGATTGTGAATCTCAACAGGAAGCTGCAGGAACGTATACAGTGTGTTTTCTTCAGATTTCTGGTTCAAACTCTGAGAAGAGCTCATTTTCTGATTTCCCCCCTTTGGGGGATTTTTCTTTCTCTGACTGTATTGCTAAATGAGCCAGTGTTTTCAGTGGGAGAGCACTGAGGTCTCTCAGTCCCACAGAAAATACAAGAGTTGTTACAGAAGGATCTTCCAGATCATACACCCATTCCTCCTGTTCTGCCTGCTTTACAGGATGTGTGTATTACTGACTGCAGTTTTCCTGATATTCAGCCAGCTGCTTTTCATACACTATTCCCAAACCTGACCCAGCAGCTATAGCGCTAGTTTATCCCACTGCTGCTAATTACCAATTCAGTTGATGGGCATGGGTAAAAGTGTATACTTCTGCAGCTTTAACATATCAGCCTGGCAGTTCAAAATTGTGAAAATCAGAGTTTGTTATGACAAATTATGTTTTGTCTGCAGTTTCTTTTTGTGAGGAAAAATTGGCTTTAAGTAACTTTGTTTGTTCTGTTCTACAGATCACCACTCATTGTTTACAGTGTGTGTATGACTCTGCTGTTACTTCTTCCAGGGCTATGGTCACTGGTATTTTTTTTAAGGAGGTTTGCATGGTTGTATTCTTGGAAACTTCCGGATGTTAAAAATGAGATTTTAAACTCTCCCTTGGATAGAGATTAGTGTTTGGCCCCTCTACAGCAGAGATGATAAAGTATGATGAAAGGGGCAAGCTGATCCAGGGAATCTTTTCCAAATTTTCCAAGGGATTTTCCATCTCCTCATCCAGTTTTGGCAAAAAGCAGAATTAACAGTCTCAACAAAATATAGGTAAACAGACATTTAAGAAGACATAGTAATGGGATTCAAAAAAGAAATCTCAAACCTCCCAAAGCCAAGGACAGTCCAAGTCTGAATGACTAGTCAAGAGACCTTGTGAACCCATCCAACCCTGGCCTATCTTTTTTTCCAGAAAGTGTAAATTTCCATTTTTCTCTGTGGCAACAGATTGGTTTTCAGAAACGATTAGTCTAAAAACGTTTATCAAGATTACAGATGGCAGTGGGAGGAAAGACCTCTTTTCCAGGGGTCATTCCTCGTCCTCCAGATCAGACTCTTGTTTCCACCTTTTCTTCATCACATGCTATGCCAAGGAGTGACAGCACCAGTTCCTTCTTCCCAGTGGTGAAGGGTTTTTATTAAAATGTGTTCCTAGTGCCAGAGAAAGAAAATTCTTAGAGATCAGTAGACCAGTTCTAAATCTTTCTTTGCTAGATTTGTTTGTGGTAGTGCCAAAATTCAAAATGATGTCACTTCACAAACTTTTACCTTTTCTTCCTCTTTCAGTTTCCTGGTGGCACTAGACTGTTTAGAGGTGGTCAGAAAGTGTGATGAAAGAGGCAGGTTGGTCTGGGAATTGAACATTTTTTTCAGCTCTCCTTTTCCAAACTGTCCAAGGGATTTTATTTCTCCTTTTCCTTTTTTGGCAGAAAATGGAATAAACCATCTCAACAGAACTCTGCTAAACAAACGTTTAAGAAGGAATAGCAAGGGAGTTCCAAAAAGAAGTCTCTGTCCTTCCAAAACTAAGGATAGTCCAACATGTCTGAATAACTATTCAAGAGAGACTTTATGACCAACTTCCACCCAGGACCCCTTTTTCTTCCAGAAGGTTTTAATCTCCATTTTTTCTTTGGAAATAAACTGCCTCAGACAAATGGGTTCTGAATATCATTCATCAAGATTACAGATGGTTGTGGGAGGAAACCCCTCCTTTCCAGGGGGTCATTCTTCATCCTCCTGATCAGACACGTGTTTCTACCTGTTCTTCACCATATGCTATCCCAAGGAATGATGAAACCAATTCCTCTTTTCCCAGGTGGGGAAGAGTTTTTATTCAAGGATGTTCCTAGTGCTAAAGAAAGAAAATGCTTGGAGACCAGTTCTGAATCTTTCTTTCCTAAACCTGTTTGTGATGGTGCCCTAATTCAAAACAATGTCCATTCACAACCCGTTGCCTCTTCTTCCTCTTTCAAGTTTCCTGCCAGCACTAAACATAAAAGATGCTTATCACATCCCTATTCATACAGACTTCAGACATTTCTTAATGTTTTGTATGTCTGGATTACATTATCAGTTCTCTGCCTTACCTCTATTCACTGCAGCAAGAGTGCTCACAAAGTGTCTAGCTCCAATTGTAGCTCATTGCAGGCTACAGGGTGTCTATATTTAGATGACTAGCTTATCTTTGCAGAGACTTTTTCAAAGTGACAGGAATTTCCATCTTGGGTAAGAGATTTCTTACACACGCTGAGAATCCACAAGAAAATTCAAAAGCTGTTGACTCCTTCACACAGTATTGTGTTCATAGGTTGTTAACTAGATGCATCAGTTCAAAGAACTCCTCCTCTTCCACAGGAAAAATAGATCTTTATCTAGATGTGTTTCTAAGGTTTTCCACTCAGACTTCAGTGACTGTGGGAATACCTCAGGATTTTGGAAGACCATGGCATCTATGATTCTCATAATACCCCTGGCAAAACTCCACATGAAAAAGATACAGTGGTGCCTGTAATCTCTTTGATCACAGCATCAATACCCTTTATCTTTTCAAATCCTAGTGCTGGGGTTTGTCAGAAGATAAATCATTTGGTGGAGACAGCAGATCCTCCAAATCCAGATCTCCCTGCTCTAAAGCAGTCATTCACCACAGATACTTCGGACTTTGCTTAGGGAGCAGTTTCAGGAGGGATAAAATGTAGGGGGTGTGTTATACTAAGGACAGATACAAGCAAACAAATATCAAGAAGATGCTTACCCTGATCAAGGCACTCAACCCTTTGAACCATCTTTGTTGCCAGGGACCTCTTCAAGTGGTTACAGACAATACCACAGTCATATGGTGGAACAGCAAGCAAGGTGGGGGGGCAGGTCATACCTCCTTTGCAGATAAGCCATGTTAGCTTGGAATATAGCTTCACAGCACAGTGTTACTCCTATAGGCATCCTATATTCTGTCAGAGCAAAACTTGTGCAGCAGACAAGCTGATTAGGACCAGGGCCAACACTCACAAATAGAAACTAGAACAGGGGGTATTCCAAGATTTGATCTATCTGTCTGGAATTCCCTAAGTAGACCTCTTTGCCTCCTTTCTGAGGAATCAAATGGCAAGATTCTGTTCTAGAATTCCATGCAAGAAGGCCTAGAAGACTGATAGCTTTTCATTTCCTTGGATAGGAATGTTCTTGTATGCTTTTCCACTCTTTCCAGTAATATCTGGGGTACTTCTGAAGATTCAGAAGGAATCCCCCAAAATCATTGTGGTGATTCCCTTCTGGCCCAGGTAACCTTGGTTGTCCCTTCTTTTGGAAATTGCCTTGGTCTATTGCCACAAGCCTCCTCGCAGACTGGATTTACTCGCACAAGAACAGAGGTGTTTGATACACCTTGACATTGGTCAGCTTCAGTTTGACTGCCTGGATAATAGGGTCTTACTTCCTTTAAGGCACTTTTTTACTGAGTATGTGCAGCAGGTACTAATGGAGGCAAGAAAGCCTGCTGCTAGAGAATTATGTAATAAGGTATGGAAAAGGTTTTCTAGTTGGTACCAACAACATAAGCAGCACCCATTCAGGACTAGTCATTCTGTAGTTCTGCAATATTTGTGCGAGTTACTATCCTATGGCTTTCTTATTCCTGTATCAAGGTTTGCTTATCCATTTCAGCATGTCTGTCCATGGATCCTCCTCTTTCAAGGCAGTTTCATGTCAAAATGTTCTTGAAAGGGTTTTGCTTAAGAAACCTGGTGACCCCTCCTTGGGATCGTAATTTTGTGTTAGAGAAGCTAACACTTGCAAAATTTGAACCAGCTAGTCTGGCTGACTTGAAGTCCTTAATATGGAAACAGTTTTACTGATTGCTCTGACCTTTGCAGGAAGGGTATCTGAGTTGCAAGGTCTTATGGTGAGTCAGCCATATCTCACTTTCCATAGGGACAAAGTTTCTTTTAGAACTAATCCTTTTATGCCTAAAGTGGTATCTGAGTTAACATAAAGTCAAACTATCAATCTCCCCATTTTCTTTCCTGAAGCTAAAAATGAGATGGGATACTCCTTGCCTTGGATGTCCACAGACAACTCTGGCACTACCTTGGTAGAACTAAATCTTTCATATCTTTTATTCAGTTGTTCATTTCTTGTGAAGGTAAAGATGAAGGGACTAACTGTGTCAAAACAGACTATTTCCAAATGGTTGTCTAAGGCTTTTACTTTTTGCTATAATCACAATAACAAAACTATTCCAGGCAGGGTCACGACCCACTCAGAGCCTTGGTTTCATCTGTGGCATTTTGGAAAGAGTTGGATTCTTCTAAACATATTCTAGAAGCTGCTACTCTGTCCTGTATACATACTTTTACAAAGCGGTATAAGCTTGATTCCACCTCTAGGTCCAGATCAGGCTTTGCTAGGACCATTCTCCAGGGGCTCTTGGACTGTTCTCCTTCCACCTCCCAAATGTAGTTTACTAGGATGAAATTGCCATATAACTAAGACTACTTTAGCAGTGAGAAATATGATGACTATAGTACAGTTGTTTAAGTAAACTTACCATAACGGTAGATGTTTGAATGATCACTGCTGCAGTAGCTGCTCCCTCATGTGCTTTTTATGCCAGTGTGTGGGCATTTATTTTTTTTGTTCCTAGCTTTCAGGGCACAGCCTCATTCTCTCTTTTGGCAGTAAAACTGTGAAGGGCTTTGTGCCCAGACTTGTCTTTTAATCCGATCAGCTTGAGCTGCCTTACAGTTTGTGCCCATGGAAGATGCCCTGAAGCTTTAGAAGCTGGCCATCTGTTATACCCTTTGCAGGATATAACCCATGTAGCTAAGGCTACTGCAGCAGTGATCATTTGAACACCTACTACTGTGTTAAGTGTACTTACACATCTGTACTTTTCCTTTGTTCTTCCTTTTTCAAGCCACAAAAAGAAGAAAATCACACCGCAAACTGCTACAGTGCCTCATCCCCAGATAGTTTAATCCACTGTGGCCATTTCTGGTTCCTAAAAACATTTATCTTTTTTCCTTGGCTTTCTCTGATGTAGTCTCGTCAGCCACCATGGACGTAGTGGTTAGACATATCTCAGTCACTTTGGACAGGAGTGATTTATTGGGTTTAGCTCAGGCTTTAGTTCAGGCTCTCTACCCTTCAGTTTAACTAGGTTGAAAGAAAAAGGGATTCTTCATATTCTGAAGAGGTTCAAGTTTTTGAATCCACAAAGTGATTGTGAAGGGACAGATTTTGTCTCATCATATTTCTGATTCGGATTCTGAGAAGTGTGTGACTTCTGCAAGTCCCTTTGAAGTATTCTGTTTTCTCTGAGACTACTTCCAGAATGAATAATTTGTTTCAGTGAAAATATAATAACATGCCACTGTCCCTGAAGAAGTATTATGTTTTTTTACAAGTGGATTTTCCAATTCCTTCTGTTTTCAGCTTTGGAGGATATTTTTGTCACAGCATGTAACTTACCTGACAGCCTGATGCCCCCAAGAAAGTTGATTAGATTTATAAAGTTTCTTAATCTTAAGTTTTTGTACAGTTATCCAAGTTCAGACCTAACAGCAATTGCGGTTGTGATCCCAGCTGTCGCCAAACGTATTGTTAATACCAATCCCTCCCCTTCGGATAAGGATGGGAATGCCTTTAAAAGATTTACAGAAAAAGTGTATTCTTCTGCATCCCATACTTTTAGAATTCTCAGCTGTCAAGATTGTATGTTAGTTTCCCTGTTTTGAGAACATGAGGAAAGATTACAGCATCTGTTTACGCTTCTGTGGAAAAAAGCACTTCTTTTTTGTAACATAAATGTTACCATGTCTCAACTGGCTACCCCCTGTCTGAAATGTGTTTAGGATTTTGGTGATGCAGCTCCAGGACTGCTACCACTCTTTAACTTTTATTAGGAGGTTTGCTTGGTTGTGTAATCCAAGTCTTCCAGGATGTCATGACTGAAATTTTGAATTCTTCCTTAGTTAGTTTTTGACCATCTGCTGCAGAGATCTTTATAAAGTTTTATGAGAAAGGTTAGCCGGTCAAAGAAATGTCTGGGATTTTTCAGCTGATTTTTTTTTTTCAATTTTGCCAGTGGGTTTAATGCTATCCGTACAAATTTTTTTAAAAAAGCAAAATAAACACAGGAATCTGTTGGTAAGCAAATGTTTAAAATGCAATGGTGGGGGTATCCAATAAGAGACTAAGGAACCCCATGCCACAAAAAAGTGCAGTCTAAGTCTGGCTGTCTGTAAGACTTCCCTCCCCCTTCCTACCCTGGATAATCCTTAATCCTTCTAGAAAGTCTGGACATTTTCTCTCTGTTTAGTAACAGATAGTTTCAAAAAGATGAGTTCTAGAAGTAATTTGTCAGGATTACAGGTGGTAATGGGAGTCTCCTTCCATTTTGAGGGATTCTTCCTCATCCTTCAGACCCAACTCCTCTTTCCCTCTTGTCATTCAACATCTGCTGTCTCGGGGTGATTAAAAGCAGTTCCCTCTTCTCAGTTGGTAGAAGGTTTTTATTCAAGAATGTTTTTGTTTCCGGTACCAAAAAAAGAGGATTCATGGAGACCAGTTATGGACCTTTCCTTTCTAAACTTGTTTGTGATGGTGCCAAAGTTCAAAGGATTATCCCTTCACAATGTTTTAGCCCTCATTCCCTATTCAAGTTCCCTGATGACCTTGGATTTAAAAGATGCATACCATCCCATTCCTATAGATCCTAATTTCAGATATATCTTATGGTTTTCTGTGTCTGGATCACATTATTGGTTCACCCTTTGGTCCATCCACTTCTTCAAGAGTATTTACAAAGTATCTAGCACCAGTGACAGCCTACTGCAGATGACTTGCTTATTTTTCAGAGTCTTTTCCTTTTCTACTCCACTGCTACTTAAACCCTTAATCTCTGAACCATGCCAAGTTCCTTACACTCCACCTTGTTTACAGGTCTCTTTATAGTACTACGCATTCTAACCCAAGCCACATCACCAACATCCCATGTACTGCCATTATACTCAAAAACACCAACTATTTCTGTTTTCTCCAAACCCCACCTAGATAGCTTTTCTAGCATATCCTCTTCCTTTTTCAACCATACTCGTATACACTATACAAAAATCCACATTTTTCCTTACCTTACCAGACAAAAACTAGTAATCCACTTACTACCTAGGTATATCATCAAATACAACCACCTTCCACTGCTCTTAAATCTTCTGCTAAAACTGTCTAAATGTGGAGAGACCCCTACAAAACATCTCCTATTTATCACACTAAACACGCACGCACTCTGCAATAAAACTACCAAGTTTCACACATGGCTGCCTCAGTATTCCCCAGATATAATAGCCATAGCCAAAACCTGGCTGAAGCCTCATATTCTAGACACTGAAATCATTTGTCCAGATTACAACATTTTAAGAGCTGACAGAATTTATAAAAAAAAAAAGTGGAGACATAGCTTTAATCTACCATAACCACTTAACAATAACCCCATATCTCAAAATGTATTCCATCCTTCCAAAGTGCAGAACTTCTTTTAGCAACCCTACAAATAAACTACTGCAAACAGCTAACAATTGCAGTGGTGTACATCCCACCAGGACAAAACATCCCTATATTAGAAAACTTTCTTGCTTGGACTACCCAAAATCTAACCAATGAAACCATTATCTCTGTCAGTATTAACATTAACTGGAATGACCTAATCTCTGATTCCCCCGCACATAGTATCAATCTTCACAGGTCCACCCTACTTAATACCAGCCCCACACGAATGCACAGTAACCAGTAATGCTCAACCTTAGGTTGGATCCTAGTTACAGACCCTCATAAATACAAAGATACCTGTACCCTGCCCAATATCCTAAGTGATCACTCACCAGTATACACCTATAGAGCTCAAACTCACAACAAAAAAACCCACACCATTTAAAACTTCTAGAAATCTAGCTAATTTCGACCAAGAAAAGTTTAATACTATGCTAAAACTGGACCTCTCTAAAAATATTATCCCTGGAAGAAGCTATGAGCCACTTTAACAGAGTTTTCTTAGACACCCTTAACAGTCTAGCACCAGTATAAATCAAGAGGGCTAAGCAAAATCATGCATGCTGGTTATCAAAAGCCACAAAGCATTTACTACTGTCTAGAGACTATTCCTGGAAAGAATGGCACAGTCATAAAAATGAAACCACCCATCTCAAATACAAACAGCTACGAAATTTAGCCAAAAAACAAATGCAGGTAAAAAAAGCTACTTCTGTCAGCAATTACTTAAACAAACAATCCACAGAAATTCTGGAAATCCGCCTCCACACTCCTTAACCCTGGAACCCCCCATAACCTCTCTCCACCCCCAGACAAAAATCCAGATGAAATAGCCCATCTTTTCAACTCCCATTTCATTAGTAGTATACTTAAATCAATCACCACCTAACACTCTCTCCCGTACCTCTGATAATCTAGACCTAATACACTTGGCTCAAACTAACCCCTCTACAACCAGTTCTTTCTCGCTTGTGCACAAATTTCTTAAAAAGCTAAAACCTTTCTCACTGTCTGCCAACAACCTTCCTTCAGAATACCTAAAACTTGCAGCCGACACAATATCATACCCTGTTAGTATTCTCATTAAAAGATCTATCACAGAATCCAATTTTCCCAAATTATGGAAGAAATCCATCATAACTCCTCTGCACAAAGGTGGCAATGCCAACAAACTCCAACAACCATCCCATATCTATTCTCTCCCCTCTATCTAAACTTTTAGAAAAATGTATTCACAAACAACTCATGAAACATAAGTGATAACAACCTCCTTACACCAACTCAATACGGCTTCTGTCCAGCACATAGTACCAACACAGCCCTCCTTTCCTTCACAGACACTGTGAACGAAGCCCTCGACTCTGGTCAAATAATGTCAGTACTTCTGTTAGACCTATCAAAGGCTTTTGACACAGTGTTTCATCCCAAGTTACTTCTACAACCATCAACCATTTGATGCTCTCAAACCACCCTTAAATGGTTTGAAGCTATTTAACAGACAGACAGCAGTGTTAGATGTCAAAGTAGCATATCTGAATACTTAGCCAATAAAACTGGAGTCCCGCAAGGGTTAATTTTAGGCCCCTGCTTTTCAATATTTTCATAAATAAACTACATACTGCCTGTCTTCAAAGTATGCTTATCCAGTATGCAGACAACTGCACCATCATCACATCCTCTAACAATATCCAGCATCTACAAACTTCATCACAAATGTCTTTACATCAAGTGAAACTTGGTTAACCAAAGCACAACTTCTGCTTAATGCAAAGAAAACTAAGCTTATGCTATTCTCAACAAAGCCAGTCTCACAAGATTTCTCCATGTATTCCAAGAACAAAACAAGAATAGAAGTAGTAACTAATGCTTTGTTACTTGGGATTGCCATAGACTCCAGACTGACCTTCGAACAACACATAGTTAGTGCACTAAAAAAACACACACTTTAAAAACTTAGCAGATTATATAGACACAAACTTTACATGGATAAACCCACTATAAAGGCAATTGCCAACAGCCTTTTGCTCCCAACCCTCCTTTACAGAGCCCCCATCTTTACCAAACTCCACCAATCTCTTAAAAACAAACTCCATGCTACCACAAATTGCCAACTTTGCAACTGGTTTACCATATCGTTCACATCACTTTCTAGCTCTTAAGGAACTTTACTGGGTAGAGTTCCAACAATACTTCATTTATACCCAACTAACGCTTTACAAACCAGATAGCTGCCGTACCCTTCAGGACATACTACAACCCTACTCCCCTCTTTGAAATCTACGATCAACCAACAAAAAACTTGTAACCATTGGGAAACCTAATAAAAGAGCTGGAGGTAGCCGCTACTCCTCTGCCATAGCTAGGATTTGGAATGCCCTTTCCCCAAAAATCACCTTTCTAGACTCATTAAATGCATTCAAAATAACTCTAGAGACATACGTTCTCAACAACCACACCTGTCCCTGTACTCAAAATGATAGGCCACCATAAATAGACTTATAGTTTTTTCTTATCCTTCTGTTATCTTTTTCTAATCTTTTGTACCTCCTTTCTCCTACTACCATCTCTCTCTCCTCTCTATCTTTTATATCTCCCACATCATACCCACCAAGCTACCTACTTCTTCTAGTCACACCGTCATTCTCTACCTCCAAACAAATATTACAACTTTCTTTACTATACTTCCACCCTTATTCCCATCATGATGATTGTACAGCATATAGCTTATATATTAGTATATGCATTTTATCATCTGTTATGCTTGTAGTAACTTTCCAGTTTTATGTTGTTGTATTAATTAACCCATTTTTCTCCCCAGGCCTCTACTGAAAATGGGTTTCTGACCCAGTGGACTTTCCTAAATAAATAAAAAATAAATAAATAAATACATTTTTCAAAGTGTCAATAGATATGTCCCTATGAGGGATCTTCTACTCAGACTGGAGTTCAGTAGATCATACAAAAGTCTTGATTTACTCCTCCTCTCTGGGTTGTTTTCCTGGAATGTGTCTTGGATATCTCAGTTCAGAGACAGATTTTTTCCCCCAAAGGAAAAATCTGTATCTAGATCTGTTCCTGAGTTTTTCCACTCAAACTAGTTTGTCAGCCAGGAAATTTCTCAGGATTCTGGGTCTCATGACTTGTATCATTGTCGTGATTCCTCTAGTAAGACTCCACATGAGAAAAAACAGTGGTACCTTAAATCTGTAGGGTCCCAACATCAACATCCTCTGAAGTCCAGATTTCAGTTTTAGGGTTCATGAAAAGGCAGACTTTTTTTTTCTGGAGAGATCAAATTAATCAGAATCCAGGTCTTCTGCTTTTCCTTCCAGCTCCAGCACAGTCTGTAACAACAGATGTTGCAGACTTTGTTTTATAAACAGTGCCTATTCATTATAAAAATGCAAGGTCTTTGAAACAGAAAAGACAGACCAGAACATCCAAATTTAAAAAAGATGTTGGTACGTATAAATATTCCCATCTGTCTCGATTGGCTACTATAAGTGTTTAGAGAGAACACGTCAGTGATGTAGTGCACAAACAAGTGTGTGTGTGTGTGTGTGTGTGTGTGTGTGTGTGTGTGTGTGTGTGTGTGTGTGTGTGTGTGTGTGTGTGTGTGTGTGTGTTGGGGAGAGACAAGATATTACCCTCTCTGCTGACATGCTATCATGGGATGTAGCTTTTCAGCACAATCTCGATATACCGTTAGAGCAAAATTGTGTGGCAGAAAAGCTGAGCAGGACAAGCACAGACCCTCATGAGTGGAAATTAAATCACTGGGCTTCTTGGAACTGGTCCAGTTGTGAAGAATACTTCAAATAGTTCTTTCCCCCTCCACTCACAACATTCACTTGGCAAAATTCTGCTTCAGGACTCCATGCAAGACGGTAAAAATGAACACGCTGTAATGCTGTCACAGTAGCATGACCGTAGGAAAGTCCAGCTTCATTAAATTAATTACTTTTAATTTTGAAGATCTCATTTTCAAAACCCTCGCAATAGATATTTACTTGTTGAACCAAGGAGAACGTGTGTCATTTAACTTAAGTTGGCAAACTGTTTCTCGGTATTCGTCTGTTTTCCCCGATCCACCTGTACCATTTCTCTTCACTTTTTCTAAAACATTTTTCTAATTTCTCTTCACATTACCTACATAACAAGTGCATGGCAAACAGAATGCCAGGTGTGTCACCCCACTTGTCTCGCAGTTGTGTCCCTGGCAACCTGTTAGCCTGTCATAACCTACAACAGACACATTGGGGCCATCTAGAGTATATTTAGAGTATTTACAATGCCCACACTTGGACATTCTTTTAATAGTACTGTGGTTCCCCATAACCTGCACAGATATATGCTAACGTCTTTCTAAAACTTTTGTATATTTTTTTTGCTTTACTAAGCACAATGACTGGATCGTCGCCTAGATTTTTTTTTTTTTTTATTCAGAAAAAAGATAAGATTGCAATTTCTTCTACTAGCTGATTTAATTTTTCCCTGCATCTCTCGAAGAAGATTATATTGTAGTCTAAAACTCTGTTAAAGTAAGAACCATAGTATTAAAAGAATGTCTAAATGTGGGCATTGTTAATATTGTAAGTTTATCCTAGGTGGCCCCAATGTGTCTGTTGTGACATTATAACTGTGAGACAAATAGTGTGGTACACATTGCAGCATGTTTGTCATACACTTATTTTTATGTAGGCAAACCTGAAAGACATTTGTAATCTATGAACAGTTACGACATCAGAAATGGTAATGTGAGTAATGATATCTCAAAGCATTCACTTTAATGTCCTGACTGAAATCACTGTTGCAGTATTCCTGACATGGGTTGTCACCACTGACATCCAGCCAGAGCACCAAAGCTTTACCTATCTGGGGTTATATGTCTGAAGCAGGACCTCAGCTAGTGTGTGTTGGGGCATATAGACGGATGTACGACCGTAGATCCCTCGGACTGTATTGCTGCCAACCTGAACACAGATGGTCATTAGTACCTATCTTTTATCTAGAGAAGTGCCCCATTGGGGAACATTACTTTTCACTTGCACTATTTTTGTTGAAAGTTGTTAAATGTTAGCTAGGAAGGAAAGTGTGAGTGCAGTAGACATATTCCATACAAGGACTTGCATACCAAGTGTCTTTTTTTGCCTTGTCCTACAACACTATCACAGATCTTGTTCAGTCTGTCAGTCATTTGTTCCCAAAATGCTTGGGTTGAGGCATTCTGCTCTCAACACCTTTCTAGAGACCCAACATCTTAAATACCTAATCCAAGAAGGCTGACTTGGCATATTCAGATGTCCTTCTGACATTGAAGACAAGAAACTGCTAGGAACCACCACAAACAATCTGTAAAACTGTTTAATTTTGATAAAAACGAGCGCTTTCACGCACACAAGTGCGCTTCATCAGGTTACAACATTCACAAGAAAACCTACTACTTATATATAAAAAATCATCACCAATTATACAATCAATTAATCAATCAATGATCTCTACAATTAAAGTGACAGCCATTGTGTGGTTTTTCATAATAGATACATAAGCGTTCCTGATATTCACTTTGAGGTATTAAAACATATAGCTTCTTGTTATACAACATATTATAAATCATTGGCAGCAAGAAATAAAAACCTGCAAACAATATTTAAAATCACATTGCATTTATAACCTTCTTAATGCCCATATTAGGACATAGTCCTTAAAGCAGCCCAAGGAGTTTCTATTTGCCTCTGTTTCGCCAACTTAAGTCCGGTGCGAGATATTTCTCATTATATCCCATTTCCGATCAAACGCTACACCTACTAGAACAATCCACACATATTGGTGTGGCATTAAGGATTCAATCTAACATGTTTGCCTTTCATAGGTAAAATATTTAGTTAAGAATTACATCAGCTAGGTATGAAACATTCTATAAACTTCGTTCCCAAGTATCATATGTCTACGAACCAACAGCAGGCAACTATAGGATATGTTGCAACAGGTCCGTTAAGATTCTTAGCAAACATCACGACAGATTCAATGCCAGAAAAACCAAGCCACATTCCCGTCATGTGTACATATATATATAATAGTTGCATATTTTCTGCCACTTATTACATTGTGCATCTCTAGCTCGAATTAATCAATGCCATTGACTAACATGTGCTAACCTAATTATTCACATTATCTTAATAAATAATAAATAATACTAGATGTATCTTCTTAAATAGCCTACAATTACTAGACAGTATAAATTTGTAGGGCTTATATTATATTAATAGTTGATAGTTAATATGTCCTTCTGACATCTAAGAAAAAAGTAAAGACTTCTCAAATGGATCCGCAGTTCATCGTTTTTGACTGCAACGTACCCTCTGGGGTTCCAGAGTGCACAGTGCATCAGATTACCCCTCAGTTGCCTGCTACCAAGACCCTATCAGAAGCTGGTATGGCTCCTGAGGCCTTGCAAACTGCTGATACATCTGAGGAACTGCTTCTCCTTTCCGAAGGATTGCACAGTGTCCCTTAAAGAGTCTGGGATCTCTTCCTTAACTACAATTCAATAGATGTCATACAGGGCTCTGAACCACCTCATCTCATCCAGGCAGACATCATGACTGAAGAGAAAAAGCAGAAGACTGGGCATGTGGTCTGTCCCTCAGAAGCTAAGGAAGAGGAGTGGATAGACTTCTCACAGGTGTTGTTCAAAGTTATTATGTCTTTGAAACATTCCTCCTTTGAATCTGCACAATCACAAGCTAATCCTCAGAACCTATCCTGGGTTTCTCTTGTCTTAATGAAGAAAAGGACTATAAGTGTGACTATTGTCTGGAATATTTACAAGGTGCCTGATGACCTAAACTGTTTATACTGGTATCTAGTAGCAGGTCTCTCTGCACTCTCTCTCTCTCTGTCTCTGTCTCTCTCTCTCTCTCTCTCTCTCTCTCTCGATAAGCTCTATAAGCTTCTGCCCAGAGCTAATGCCCTACTTATGGACAAAGGTAATAGGGCTGTGGATAGATGGGAAAGAAGGTTTACACCTCTGCTACCCTTGCTTTTAGGGCTATTAACTACCAGACTCGAATCACAAAATAGTAGATATCTGTCTTGCATTCTTTAAACTGAGTTATACTGGACTGACTCTCCTACAGCAGAGTCTAACCATAAAATGCAGAGCTTACTATCCCAGGCCACTCAAATAGTCAGACACAGCATTAAGTGTAGTTATGAGGGTGTGGATGCTCCTTCTAGGGCATTTGCCACAGGATCTGTTGCTCACAGACCTGCATGGCTTCACAGTCAGCCTATCCCTGAGGATTTCAAATAAAAAAACTTTAGAGTCTGATTGGACAGAGGCTTATTGTGTGCCCCTCAGGCTGCCAGCCTGTTCAAAACTCCCCAAGGCCAAGATAAGACCATGAAAGACTTCAGAGAGATTCTAATCTCATAAGTTCCTAGCTATAATAGGAACTGCCCATCTAAATCTACCTTCTTCATTAGAAGGGATCCCAGGGCATCTCAGAAACAAATACCCCCCCAAAAGGTACTCTGCTAACCCCCATAGGGAACCTCCAGCGAGGAGGGCTGCCTTTTGAAGCAAAAGTCTGTGACTACCTCTGAAGCACCCCCAATTCCCAAAGACTGTCGCTGTCCCTGGCCATGTGGGAAGCTATTACTGCAGACAAGTGGGTCCTCTGTATCAGCAAGGACAGTTATGTCATGTCTTGGGAAAATATTCCTTCTTTGAAAGGTATGCCACATCCTCCTGAAAACCAAATATCACTTCTGGCCCCCATTATTCAAGACCTCGTGAATCAGGACACCATCAAGTGAGTCCCAGAGGACTTCATAGGAAAAGAATTTTACTCCATGATTTTTCTAGTCTCAAGGAAAGAAGTGCAGTGGAAATCATCCTAGACTGGTCTGTCCTAAATACATACTTGAAGGTACCACTTTTCAAAATGCTCTTTAACACACTGCCTTTCATTCTCCCCCAAGCTTTGTTAGTGTCGCTAAATGTAAAGAATGCCTCCTTAAACATACACATTTGTCCTTCCTGCATGATATTCTGCAGGTTTTCCTCTGGATCCTCCCATTTTCAGTTTACTGCTCTGCCTT
Organism: Protopterus annectens; assembly: GCF_019279795.1. Lineage (NCBI taxonomy): Eukaryota > Metazoa > Chordata > Ceratodontiformes > Protopteridae > Protopterus > Protopterus annectens. The sequence continues at coordinate 398,930,946 of NC_056737.1, read as the reverse complement.
TTCGTCTTTCCACAACTCCCAAGACTGTTCATGAAGTATATAGCTCCAGTAGTAGCTTTCTGTCGCACTCAGGGAATCAAAAAAATCTTACACAGTTAAATGGAAAAGGTCTTTCCTGTTAGTGGCACAAACATAGTCAGGACCCACTCTTATCACAAGTTCCTGATGTACTGCAGTATCTCTGCAAACTTCTTCAGTTTAGGTTTGGCCTACTCATATAAAAAGCCCACTGTCCGCTATCAATGCAAGTCTCCCTCTTAGCCATCCAATTTTGGCTAGGGCAGAGGTCAAGCTTTTCTGCAGGGAGTCCTGTATCTTAACCCACCAAGGAAACCCATCTCTCCCCCTTGAAATCTTAATTTTGTGCTAGTAAAGCTTACATTGCTGCCTTTTGAATCAGCATTCTTTACCTGGAAAAGTACTTCTACTAGGAGAATTTCTGAGTTACAAACACTCCTTGACATTCCCCTTTTCTTATTTTTCAGGGTGAGACTCTGGGATAACCATCCTTCATGCCTAAGGTGGTGAACAAGCTGTCCCTCAATCAGTCCGGTCAGTTCCCCAGCCCACAAACAGGGGGGAAGGATCTTGCATTAGCTGGACCTCACAGGCAGTTCAGATTTTACCTTGACAAAACGAAATCCTTCAAAAAGTCTGACTAGCTATTTATATTATTTGAGCCCTAAGTTGTGCTAGACAGTCTCCAAACAAATATCGCATCATGGATTTCTAAGGCTGTCTTTTTCTGCTACTCGCACTATGATAAGATCTTGCCTTCCTGCCCTAAAGCTTATTTCACTATCGCAGTGGTTTCCTCAGGAACTTTTCACAAAAGATTAGACTGCATGTTTATCTTGGAGGCTCCCACTTGGTTTTCTGCACACTTTACCAAACACTACAAAATTAATGCTTTCTCCAGCTCTAGCCTTTGTTAGGTCAGTCCTGTCTGGGCTGCTGAGCAACTATACCTATATAGCTAGATATCAAATATCTATATATAAATGTGTGTGTGTGTGTGTGTGTGTGTGTGTGTGTGTGTGGATATATATATCAAAATATACACTCGCACAGATATGTTTTATATATATGTATAGTTTGTGTATGTTTTTTTATTGCAAGATTCAATTTATCCACACCCGGAGATGCAGCAGAATGGAATGCATTTTTGCATAGGGGTGGTGAATTTGGAAACTTGGCAAGGTCTTCTGCTGTGCAGTCCTTATGCATGTGGCTTCAGTTGTGTTAGTTTCTATAGCTGGAGCTGTGCTCCCTGACTTATCATTATGGTAAGGACTTACAAGGTTTGTTTCAGATGCTGTGTTCAGTAGTGGGTATGACTTGTAGCATTTTGCTTTCCTCAGCTTTTAATAGTCATGCTTTTCTTCCACATAGAAGCTGACCTAAAGTTGATGTGTGAGTCAGCTTGGAGAATCTGTACACAAAACCCGTTTTTGAGTAAAGGTGTTTTCATTTATTGCAGTTTGTTAAAGGAGTTTGCTAGTGCAGACTTCATTTGAATTGTTTTTAACATTGAGGTTCTAAAAATGTCATTTCTTCACCATGACTGATGCCAAACTATTTTGAATCTGATATTGGGATGCTCACAGTCTGGATCCATTGTGAGGTGGGGTGAAGATTGGTTCTTTCTTGTCCTTTTCCACATGTTAAATAAGGGTGTTTGTAGTGCAGCCTACGGTTTGTGATTTTTTTTTTTTTTTTTCAAAATTACTAATGTTATTTTTTTAAATTGTTGTTTCACTTTTAACAGGATTTGTCCTTGATTTGTCTTGCAGAGAAAAGTAGAAAGCAATGTGCATGAAGCCTTCACTGCCTTTAAGGAAAACTACTCACAGCTAGTTAAGTAAGTGCTTTCCACATTCTTCATCTGAATTGTAAGTGTACCTTTTACAGAAAACCTAGACTGGCATAAACTTGATATTATGTGCTGTACACACCAGCATGTCTTCAAGCAACATTATATAGTAAATTGCAGTTAAATTAGGAAATCTAAGATCTAATATCGGGACCCTATTTCATGAGTCCTTGGCTGTCTTTTGATAATCTAACAGAATTTTTATCCAACAGAATCCTTTGTCTGGGTACAACTGCTCGATTGACCAGTGCATGCTAGTTATTTAGTAAACCCCACTTGCACAGTGTTGATCTTCATGCATTCTGCCTTCTGTAAATTCTCATGTTTGCATGTTTATGCATTTTGATTAGGTGTCGTTGTGGCTTGTCAGATTACCTGCCAAGACATGGACTAGACAAACTTGTCTGTTTTGGAGAAGAGCACAGCTGAATCTCACTGGTGCCAGAGATTCAACTGCAACTTGACATTGAGTGTGCGGCAGGTTACTGTCTCACTTTGCAGAAGTGGTGGCTGTTAGTTCTTCATAGAGCATGTGCTTGCACAGAACTGATGCTTCCACTAATTCTCTACCTTTACGCGGTGCAACCATTCCACTCTTCCCCACCATCAGATACCTTTTTAAGTAACAACAAATGGATGACAGCATCACATCATAATGCCCGCATTGTCTCCAGTAATTTTTTTTGCAGCTTTTCATGCTAAGTATTTGGTTTATGCAATTGCAGTTGTGTTTAGTGTGTGTCACTATTGCATTAATGCCACAGTGGAATTCATCCATTGAAGGCGTGATGACTTCCTTGGCTTCCAGAGCACTTTTCTTTTTGATGCCAGGTAGACACCTTTCCCCTGGATCTCTGCTCATTTAGTTTTGTAATAGGGAGATCCACCCACACCATTTTAGTTCTTTCTTGCTGCAGTCTGTCAAGATTGACCTGCAGATCTGAAGTAGTTTACTTCATTTGCTCTTCAACCTGTGGGTCTTCGGATCCACATTGGATCTGACACGGCCGCATTTTCCAGCTATGGCTCCGAGCTCCATGCTCCTCCCCTTACCCATAATACCCCCTGTCTCCCTTATCCATTCAAATCTTGTTTACCGCCTGAGAGGAAGCAGCGTGGTCTGTGCTCCAGAGCGTTTGTGAGTTTTTTATGAAGCAGTAATTTGTCCCTTTCTTTACCTAATTTCTCTTTCAACCCTTTTCTATACCTTCTCAGGGTTCTCCGTAGTGCAAAAAAAAGGTAAGCAAGTAGGTTTTGCTATTTTTCCTCCCTTCTTTCTTTTCCACGTGGTGCGTGTGTGTGCGTGTGCTCACGTTGGGCTGGGTAAGGCATGGTGGATTCCCCTAAGCTAGGCTTCAGAAGGTACACAGTGTGGCTATAAGCTTTCTCCGGTGGATGGCCACACTCTCTGTGTATGGTTTGCTTAGGGGTGCCTCACCTTCAGTCCCCCTGTCCTATTTGCGCTGGGGTTAATCCCAGGGCACATAAGGACAGGCAGGACAAACTGATCCTTAAGGGCCTGTTGCCCTCTTCTGCTGGGACCGAGGTCCCACCTTCCTCTGCTGGGAAAACAGCGGCTGCTGCTTCACCTTCCCCTTCCACGGCTACTGGGATGCACCATCCCGCCAAAAGGTCTAGTGAAAGGGATAAAGCCAAGAAGGATCTGCCTCACAAGCGATCCCCTGACCGTTTGTAGGAGGCCAGCCCTCCACCAAAGGTTAAGCCTGTTTCAAGGCCAGTGACACCTCGACTCACTTTCTCCAGGTTCTCGCCTGAGCCAGAGGTACAGATTAGCCAGTTGCCCCCTAGGCCTTTCCCCCCACCGGCTTTCCCGGCCTACTTCGGCAGCGTCCTCCCGCTGTACTCGGAGCTTGTCTGAAGTGGAGATGGACAGGATGATGCGGAGGTTTAGCCGCACTCAAATTCTGATGGGGGTCTTGCCAGGGCCTTCTCCCACCAGAGCGGGCACCTTCCAGCCATTTTTACCGATTCGACCTGCGGTTTTGGAGTCGTTGGATCTGAGGACAATTAGAGTCGAGGGGTTGGCGTCTACAGTACCCTGTACCTTGACACCTGCCAGTGCATTGTGTGTCGGATTCGACTGGATTGGATTCGAGCTGTCAGACCCGTAGCCTCTGGGTCGGATCCAAGGGAGTGCTGTCTGCTCCGAGCTTGTCGGAGAGAAGCATTCCCCTCGGCGTCTTGGCTCCCAGAGGCTCTGCTCCGGCTCCCCGGTCAGATCGGGGGGGCTTCCACTATGTCAGCTCAGGAGGTCCGTTCCCCCTCGGCACTTGACATGGTGGAGAGGGTTCTCGCAGGGTCAAGGTCTCTGACCATATAGTCTTCAGAGTCCGTCCAGACCCCCTGGCCTTGAGTGTGGTTCCAACCATCTTGCCCTCTCAGGGACAGCCCGTGGCCGTAGTGCCCCAGGAATTTCCACCCTTGGAACAACCAGCTTGCGAGACCTCCCCAGACAGTCCCCCTGAGGAGCCCTCCTGCAAGCATACGTGTAAAATGAGGCACTTGGACTCTCCTCCAGAGTCCCTCACTGAAGACACGGGCCTGGATGAAAGGGGCCTGAATGAAAGGGAAGGTTCCCCAAGATTACCCCCCCACCGAGGATGTCTCCTTTGGAGACATCATGGAGATCCTTCGCCAAAGGGGGGGGGGGGTCCACCCCAAAACCAACCTCTGACGAGTCTGTGTTTCTGGAGGCATTCGGCTTGGGCCCATCTACCTCTTGGGTATCCCTTCCTGCCGATCCACTTATGGATTTGATAACATATAGGGCGTGGAAGGAGCCAGACACCATAGAGCCAATACCCAAGTGCCCAGGCAAAGTCTTAAGTCCCCCCACGGACAAGTTGCACTGGCACAAGGGGTCCCCTGTAGATGCTATGATGATGGCAGCGGCCACCAAAAAGGAACTCGCCCAGGAGAGTTCCACGGTCCACCCGCCTGACCGAGAGTCGAGAGTGTTGGATTATTTTGGGAAGTGAGTTTATGCTTCAGCGACCCTCTGTGTGAGGGTGCTGAATTACATAGTACATGTCATTCGACTCCAGAGAGATCTAGTCAAGGAAGTCATGGAGTCAACCCCAGGGTCTATGTCGGCAGAGAACAGGAAGATGTTCGATGCATGAATGGCCACCCTAAAAGCTGTAGCCAGCACATCTGTGCATTTGCTCTCCCATGACCCGGAGGGAGCCGCATGGGTGGCAGGGTCAGGCGTTGCCATCCGGTGTCACGCCTGGCTCTGCTTATTTTTCAAGACATCTTTTATCAACGCCCCTTATGATGGTTCTTCCCTTTTTGGGAAGACTGTCAGAGAGACTTTGGTCCAGAGCGAGAAGGATGAAAAGTCTGCCATTAGGATCTGCTTCTCACCACCTCAAAGGTGCTTTTTCCAGGAGCCAGCAAGGCCAGAAGAAGATGTGGTTCCGCAAGTCTTGGGCGTTTTCCCAGGACACTCAGAACTCGCTTTCCCCCAATGATAGACGTCGCCCTAGAGGCAGAGAGGATCCTACGAATTTCGGGTCCCGAGACCTTTTCTCAGATAAACCTGAAGGGTTGCACGGCTGTCCATCTCTGGAGGCAGTTGGGGGTCACTTGTCGCTACACCCACTAGCATGGGAGTCCATCACTACAGATCAGTGGGTGCTGCGGGTCATGTCCAGAGGATATTTCATCCCAGTCAAGGATCCTCCCCCATCCAACAAAGTCCTTCCGGACATTCCACCCATGCAGCGGGAGGAGGCAGCAGTGCAAGTAGACTCATTGCTATGAAGACGAGTCATCCAGTTGGTCCCCCCAGGCCAGTCCGGATCCGGGGTTTATTCCAGGTTCTTCTTAGTGCCAAAAAAGATGGGGGAACTCAGACCAATATTGAAATCTGTCCAAATTGAACCTATCGTTAACTAAGACAAAATTCCGGATGGTCGCGATTCAGTCTACCCTGCCCTATCTGCAGGCCAGAGACTGGATGTGCTTGATCGACTTCCAAGACGCGTAGTATCACAAACAAGATGGACAGGCGCTCCTGGAGGTTCCTTCACTTCTGGCTGGGAGCCAATCATTACCAATTTCAAGCCCTCCCCTTGGGTCTCACCACAGCCCCCCGGGTGTTCAACAAGGTAATGGTGGTAATATCGGCTCACCTGAGGCTTCAGGGCATTCATGTCTTTCCATACCTGGACGATTGGCTCTTTACTGCTCCTTCAGAGCATCTACTATGTCAGACCAGGAAATCCTTCCTTCAGCTAGCCAACAAGTTGGGCATTATAATCGATATGAACAAGTCTGCTCTTCTCCCAGTTCAGATTTTAGATTTTCTCAGGGCACGGCTGGACGCAATACAGATGAAGGTGTTCCTCACTTTAGGATACGCAGCTTGAGGTTACACGTCTTACACATTCTTCAGACCCATTTACAACAGCCGAAGCGGTGTTAAGGGCTCTAGCTTCCATGGCGGCCACGATAAATCTTCGAATGGTACGCCTTCATATGAGGGTGCTGCAGTGGTCACTTGCGGTTCAGTGGTCACTGTTAGACCTTCCATTTTCTTTTTCGGTGAGAATTTCAAAAGCGTGCAGGGACTCCCTTTGGTGGTGGATTCAGTCCCCAGATCTCCTTAAGGGACGTCCATTTCAACCTGCTTTCCCCAAGATCGCAGAGACCATGGATGCCTCCCTACTAGGGTGGAGGGGGCAGTGCTCAGGAAGGACAGTCCAAGGCACGTGGTCCCCTTCCGAGACCTATCTGCACATCAGTGTTCTAGAGATGAGAGTGGTTGTTCTTGCATTGCAGGCGCTTAATGGTCATCTTCCCCTGGGAATGATTGTAGTTCAGACGGACAGTATGTCAGTGGTGTGGTATATCAACAAACAAGGTTGGAACCATTTCTTATCCCTTATGTTGAGAGGCCATGAGTGTGTGGGAATGGGCGATTTCCACCAGCCACTTTCTGGTGGCAATGCACATCCTGGGATGGTTCAACCATTCTAGCAGACAGGCTCAGCAGATCGATTCTGATGCCTTACGAGTGGTCTCTCAGTCCTTCAGTAGTGGAACAGATCTTTCTAGAGTGGGGTCGTCCTTGCTGCGATCTCTTCACATCGCCTTCCAATGCGAAATACGGTGAGTTTTTCGCTCTGAACCCCCCACCAGGGGAAGCCCCTAGAGATGCTCTGATTCATGCTTGGCCTCCCGGGCTTCTTTATGCATATTCTCCTCTACCCCTTATGTTGAATTTTCTACAGAAAGCTCGAAGGCTAGGAAGCACTGTAATCCTCATCACCCCATTATGGCCTCATCTAGTTGCTCCACCATGGACCTTAGTTCCGGTTCTGCTCTCACATCCCTCAGTGATCCCTCATCCAGATCTGGATAGTCTGAAGCTCACTGCATGGCTGCTGTGGTTCCCATGATTATTAGTACTCCCTGTCTGTCATCCCCTGTTAAGTCCATTCTGGTAGTGGCTCACAAATCGTCTTCCAGAAAAGTCTACCATAGTAAATGGAAATGCTTTTCGATATGGGCCAGTCAGAGGTCTTTGGGCCCTTTCACTGCTCCACTTTCGGCAGTTTTAGATTTTCTGACAAGCATTTTTCACCAGGCACTAGTTCCGCTACGGTTAAAGTCCAACTAGCAGCCATCTCTAATTTTCATGTTGGGGTAAACATGTCTTCATTGGCTTCATCTAAACTTTGTAAAACCTTTCTCAAAGGTGCTTTTCTTCTCAAACCCCCGGTTAAGGACCCGATTCCACTGTGGGACATCACCTTACTGTTGCAGGCGTTGGTTTCTCCCCCTTTGAGCCTCTGGCATCTGTGGATCTACAGTTTTTGACTTGGAAAACTGCCTTCTTGGTTGCCATCACGTCTGCTAGAAGGGTGTCTGAGCGTCAAGCTCTTTCTATCAAAGTCCCTTATATGATCTTTCACAAAGATAGAGTGTCGCTACACACTAACCTGTCCTTCCTTCCTACGGTAGCTTCGGAAGCCAATATTAATCAGACCATTCATTTGCCAGTATTTTTTCCTAACTACCATAGCAAATGGGAATACAAATTACATTTACTGGACGTACATAGGCAGTTGAGGTTTTATCTTCATAGGTCTAAACCTTTCCGCAAGTCTGATCTGATTTTTGTGTCCTATGCCAAACCTTTCTTTGGTAAACCTGTCTCAAAAGTGACTGTTGCTTGCTGGATTTCACAATGCATTGGCCGGGTTTATTCAGATAGAGGTTTGTCTCTTCCAGGAAAAGTGAACTGCTCATTCGACCCAGCTCATTCCACCCAATCTATGGCTACGTCAGCGGCCTTCTGGTCTAGGGTCTCTTTGGATGATATTTGTGCAACTGCTACTTGGGCCTCATCTCATACCTTTATCTCTCTCTCTCTCATTATAAACCTGGATTTGGTATCTAGGAGTGGAGCATCCTTTGGCTCTGCGGTGCTCCAGAATGTCCTTCCATGAGGGCCTCGTAAGAGTTAGGTAGCTGAGAACTCTGTCCCACAGGTTGAAGAGCAAATGAAGTAAACTACTTCAGCTAAAGAAGTTATGTACTCACCATAACGTTCCATCTCAGTAGTTTTTGTCTTGAACCATCCCCTCCTCCTTCCCCCTAACCTTATCTTTTGTGACGTGACAAGTCCTGTGTATCGGACGGTTATTGTTGGGATCCTTGGTCCTGTCTAGGCTAACGCTTTTTTTGTGATGTTTGGTGATTGATGATAAGGTGTCATTGGGTCGGGTGTCTGATACCTGTTAGGCAGCAAACTCGATCTGAAGGGAGACGGGGGGCTGAAGGGAGACGGGGGGCATTTAAGGGGAGGAGCATGGAGCTGGGAGCCATAGCTGGAAAATGCGGCCGTGTCTGATCCGATGTGGATCCAAAGACCCACAGGTTGAAGACAAATGAAGTAGAACTACTCAGATGGAAAGTTATGGTGAGTACATAACTTCTTTTTCTAAAGCATTATCAGTCTGTTGGTTGGCTTATCTTTCAGATTTTGCAGATTAATACCCCAATGGGGAAGATATCATACCCAGTTTCATTGCTGTACTTTTGTTGCATACCTAGTGAACTTTTTGACATTAGCGTTTGTTAGATGTCTGAATTTAATTTTGAAAAAGTTTAATGCATTGTATTGGCTGAGGGGTGCAGATTCATCACAAAGATTTTAACATAAAATGTGTTTTGCATAGGAGTCTGAGTGAGATTGTAGCCAACCCGTCAAGATGTGCAAGATTCAACTTGAAGACTGCCAAGCAGAGAGCAAAATCTTTCCAAGAATTCATTGGTTAGAAAAAATCCTGCACCTGTCTGATTTTTGTGCCATCAGCCAAATCCTCATCTGAATCCTCTCCAGAAACAAATGCAGAGAAGTGCAAAAAAAAATGGGAAAATAATACCCCATCAAGTCTGAGGGCACTGGGTTCATTGAGGCACCTTCACAGTCCCTGACCCTGGCATTGACTTCCTCTGAGGTCTCTGCAGTGGTCACTTCAGAAGCCACTGCACACTCTGGTGCATTCTTCCAAACTGAATCCCTTCAGGGTTTATTATCAGGATATCTGTCCACAGGCTTCTTACTCTTATGCTTGTATTGTTATAACTGAAGGACATGAATGTGTTCACTTAGTCCTTGCTTGTGAGGAGGTGGTTGGTTCTCAGGTTAAGGTCTTGGATGCTTATCCTAAGGCCTTCAAAGCCGTCTTAATTCTTAAGTCCAGAGCAAATTCCTGTAGGTATAAGCAGATGTCTGCCTGCTTGCCTCAGCAGCTGTTGGATAGGCTCTCTTCCCAAACCCCATATGGGCTTCCTTCCAGGAATCTATAAAGCTGGCTCAGGATATTGTCTTTTTCCTAAGGAACATCCAGCCATCTACTGGAAAGTAATGTGTGTCAGGTGCTCCCCCCTCCAAAATAAAGGATCTGTGTCCTTCTGAGGATTGATTGACTCAGATTCAGAGGCAGGCAATCTAGTCTTTGTAGATCAGGCACCTTCTCCCTATGTGAGGGTGATGTTTGTCGTACATTCTCTTCTAATTCCCCATTAGGGGATTTCTTGTTTGATACACTTCACAGGATAATGAACCAATTCAAATGGGGAGGCCAAGGAATAATCACTAGCTCAGGTTAGATACAGGGAATTCCAGAACCTTCCACAACCACTAGTGGAATGGCAAAGGGTATAGAAGTCCTTGTCTGATGCATTTGCGAATGCATAATTGGAAGCAGAATCCTAACCTACTGCTGCTCAGAAGCCTGAACATTTATACAGGATGGGATAGATCTTAGAACTATTTAAGTAAGAACCGAACCCTGTTCTGGATTAATTTGTAGTTTTCATGGATGCTGGTAAGGGAACAGCTGCGGCTCCAAAACTGAGTACAGTTCCCCATGACAGGCCGTGTAAGAATCTTGGCAGTATTGGGGAAGAAGATGATTGCTACACAGGTCTTTAGGGCCTTAAACTGACAGATCTACATGCTGGAGTTTATGCACTTTACTGTTTCATCTCAAGGACAAGGCTGAGGGGATGCAAAAGAAGGATGTAAAAGACAAAATGCCTTAAATGTGCAACTTCAGTTTCCAGGTGGTCAGGCACTCAGTAAAATTGGGCTACGGTGCTGTGGACCCATTATGAAGGGCAGCATCAGCTTACAGCGGCAATGTTAAGGAGAAGGGCTTTGCCGAGGACCCACTATCTGTCAGACCATAAAGGCCAACACTAATAAGATAAGAAGAGTCACTGCAAGAAAGAAACAATACAGTGACCAAAAGGGAAAGCTTGATGGTCCCTCAGGGTCAAGACAGAGAGAGGAAACTGTTATGATTTTTAATACTACTACTTCCTTTCCATCATCAAAACCCTCCACCCCATCCCCTCTTGCTCACTAAAGATGGAAGATGGACAGGCTTCTTTGTCAAACAGTGTGAAAGCATCATGCAAGACAAATGTTTTACTTAAGACTTTGGGAACAGGGATATATTTTTTAATCTGGTAATACCAGTATCTGCAGGTCAAAGCCTCATGGTTCAGCCTGTTCTGCATGAGACCATGGCCCAGGCTGGTATGAACCTAGCACTGAGCAGCATGTTACCTTCTCCAAGGATGACGCCACAATATGAACAGAAGATTATTGACTTAATCGGCTTAGTTTCTGGTGTCGTTCTAAGCGGTGCTGTATTTGTCAGCATGGAAGGAGATGGTCAACAGACCACACTGCTTTGCCAGGGATGTTTGCACCCCTCCCTCTAAGGCCTTCATGTATTAGCTAAAATATTTTCCTTCCCAATAGTGTTTTTTTATGCAGTGACAAACTGAAAGAACTTCTGATATAGCAAATCAAAACCAAGAAAATCTAAAGGTGTTACAGCTCAGTCTTAGAAGTCTAAACAAGAAACTCCACTCCCAACAAGCTGTCCTTACCCTAGATAACTCTGCTGTCTGTGAAGTCAGTGAGATAGAATTTAAAACCGAGGAGAAAACACCAATAGTATACGGCTGTGTAACACCTTCCACACATTTAGACAAGCTACAACACAGACAGGGACTAAAAGTGGAGGTGTCTCGATTTTCATCAGAAATAACTATACCCCAAAGATAGTCAAACAGGGCAATGCATTTGAACTTTTCCACATTCAGATCACCCATAGGAAAAATCCCATACACTTCCTTGCAAGCTGTAGGTCCTCTATAACTCAGGAAACCCACAACATGTTTTTAAGCTTATTGGGAACGCTCACCATCCAACTAATACTATATTCATGGGTGACTTTTAATTACAAAAAGCAGAAAATAAAAATAGAAATGGCCTGCACAATAAACGGTGGATGCAATGACTAATTTAATGCAAAATATTTAATCATGCAGGATAGCTGTTTACCAGTTTCGGCAGAAGCCTTCTTCATCGCAAACAACAATTACATAAACACTGAAAAAGTCAACCCTCCATGCAATCACATAGTATATATTAACAAAATCAGACACTCCCCGCTCTCTCCCACCAATCAAAGTACATCATTAAGCCCAGGGGAAAATAAAGCCCCTAGTTTGATAATCCAAAGCCGTTCCTTTTTATTTAAAATATCATGCCAACCCAACCTGTTACATCCCTTAATACAAATACGATCGATAGCAGTAAATCTAAATGTTGCTGTAGTATGTTGCAAAACATGTTTATGTAAAGCATTGAAGATTCTTTTATTATGAATATCAAATACTCAGAAATATGGATTTTAAACTGTCTAGAAGTCTGTCCTATGTAAAAAGCAGAACAGCGGCACTCAACTAAATAAATAATCCATTCTGATACACAAGTAGCAAAACATCTAATGTTGTACATGACAGATGTATTGGCTGATGAAAAATGTTTTATTTTGACAACATGTTTGCAAGCTGAGCAATGTCCACACGGGAAATATCCTGCCAGTGGTACACCTTCTATGGATCGTTGTCTGTTGGCATCAAAATAAAAAGTTTTTTTGAAATGGTTCAAAAAATTTCCAACGGTTTTCCCCCTCCTATAAGTGAACAAACAACAGATGGGCAACATCTTAGCTAAATTATTAGTCAAGAGTATTTTAATTAAATCACAAAACTAGATTCGTATTACTACCATGAGTTGGTAGTGAGCCTAATCTTGTTATCCAGTTTTTTTAAATGTCTTATAACTCAGTAAGCTGGTCCTATCAGCAGATTGGGTGAAATAACAAGCATGATGTATAACAGAATTATTATACCCTCTGACCCTGAACCTAACTGCAAGTTCATCATTGTTTCTGTAGTTAAGAGCAAATTCTCTTAATTCTAAGAAACTGAAATTTTGGAATGTTGTTAACAATATAAGATGGATGACAACTATCAGCTGCTAACAAAGAATTATATTGGGACTCCTTTCTAAAAAAAAAAAAAAAAAAAAAAAAAAGAAGTATTTAACGTGCCATCAGACATTTTTACAACTTCAACATCTAAAATAGAAATTTCTTTAGTATCGTAAGAAATTATAAATTGTATGCCCCATTTGTTGTCATTCAAGTACTATATAAATTTCTCCAAATATATTGCATCAGATTTACATATTAACCAACAATCATCTAAATAACGTGTCCAAATATCTATTTTAGACGCATATTGTGTGTATCATCATATATCAGTTGTTTCTCTATATATCCCATGAAACGATCTGCATAAATGGGGGCAAAAGACACCCCCATAGCTGTGCCTTTTAATTGTAGATAACAAGTAGATGACTTTAATTACCCCACCTAGAGATTCCTGGATTTGGTAAACACAAACTTCATTCACAAGATTGTCAGTATATAGACCACAGGGTGCAAACATATTGGATCTTTTCCTCGCTATTATGGGAGGTAAAATCAGACCGCAAAATGTTCTTCTTTGAAGTAAAAATAAAGCCCAGAACCCCAGCTAATCCTGGAATGTTCAAGAACTACTCTAAGGCTAACTTACTACTAAGTGATAACCTGGCAAAATTTCAAGCCCCCATTAACCCTGAGAACACCACTGCCTATGTGGAACTGTTAACAGAAACCTTTATACAAGCCTGTTAATAGCTGCATAGAGGCAGTTGTACCCACCAGGAAATAGTATAGAACCAACTCAAAACACAAGCCACCTGGAATCACAATATCGGTAAGCTGTATAAGAGAAGGAAGAAAGTTATGGCAAAAACTAGGAGGTGTAGCACCCATCAGGATAAAGATGCTCTCATCAAACTAAACAAACAACTCTTGTGACAAATATATTCTATCAAAGCCAAATTTGAGATAAGTTTGACCTATCGGGCCAATGACAACCACAAGACCAGAGTGTTTGGAAGGAGCCTGATATGGTGGAACCATACCTCTCAACCTGAAAACATCAAAAATCTGGACAAAGGCCCATGAAAAATAGGTACAAATCTGTACGCTGATTAACATAACATTTGCATACAGAATTAGGTAACCCTGCCCACTCCAGTGGAATTGTGGGATATCAACTTTCAAACGCAAACTGAAGAACAGACGACCAAGATATGGCCCCAGAGACTCAGACCCTGTAGTAAATGGTAATCATTTTTCTTTTAAACGTGTGACAATGATGTTCACTGGGAAGGGAGAAGATTAAGAACCTTAAGATGTTCTTCACGTTTCACTGTTGCAGTCATCACATTTGGGTGATCCCTGCCAGGGTAGCCTTCGGCCGGCCCGAATACCAGAGGCTTAGTATTGCTGCAACGGTTGCTGTCACTTCAGGACTGACGTCAGGTCATCAGTAGTATAAAGTAAGGCAGCCGACGCCATTACATCAGTCTTTCTTGCCATGGAGCCCGAAGCAGAAGCAGTTTGCACGAGTGCCGGTCGGCCGCTACCTGGGTTTTGTCTACCGAATTGAAGTTGAAGTCTTCTAAAGCTAAGTACCCCATTGGGGATCTTTTTTTCTTGCACTAACCGATGTCAGAAAAAGTTAATAGTCCCAGCTGTGGCAAGCAAATACCACATTGAGACTTTCATTCTTACTGCGTCACTTGTTCAGGCCCAGACCACGACATCCCCAATGTCGCTTTTGTGCTTTGTTCATTGCCAGATCTATCCATCATCAGGCCCTTATTGTAGCTAGATATTTTTGCTTACAGTCCTCGAATTTTGATATGGCTTCAGCAAGCCATCAGACAGCAGATTTTTTGAAAAAAACATAAAGATAAAGACAGAGGCAGACCGCATAGGTCCAAACCTACCGACGACGCTTCCGTTAAGCTAGTCGTCATTTCTCTGGTCCTCAGTGAGGTGCTTTCACAGCCCCTGATGCCCACTTCTGTGGATTCGCAGACCACTACCGAGACCCTTTCGGAGTCCGGTATGCTGCAAAACTATTCTTCGACTAAGGATCCTGCAGTCGTCTCTACCTTGGATGGGTCCGGAGCCGCTGAGCAGGCACCGGCTTCTGAGGAAGTCCTTCGCACTACTGATTCTCGACACAAACTGATGTCTTCTTTCGCAACTACTGTTCTTTTGAAAACGACCAAGTTTCTTAGGCCCAGGGTATGAACCACACCCAGGAAACTGACAACCCAATCTCAGGCACCTGCTTCTTTGCCTCAGTCTCAAATGCTTAAAATGGTGGGAGACCTCCTCATGCTGGTGGGAGACCTCCTCATGCTGATCAGGGGAATCCAAGCTACCCCCTCCAAAAGGAAAAGAGATCTGTCCCCTATAGTTTTGTTTGAACAAGAGTCAGATGACTCTTATGCATCTGAATATGAAGACATGCAACCCCTCTCTACTTATGAAGATTCTGATGCAGAGGATTCCATCCCTTCAGCCTCTCCCCCAGAGCATTTTTCCTTTGGGGAAACCCTTCATACCTTATGGTAGCATCTCCAATGAGAGAGTCAAGACTACCCTTGTCTAAAAAGAGACTCTGGGAATTATTAGATCTTCCATAGCACAGACCCTTGGCCACCCCCCCCCCCCAGTCCTGGATGTTGTGCAGGATGTTTTCCTGGAATCCAGCTTGACTCCTGACACCCTCCCTCCTGCACCCAGAAAACCAGACAGGTACTATAGAGTCCCTGACTCGCACATCTTTTTAAAAATCCTACTGCTGATCCTGAGGTAATTTCTCAAGGGTCTAAAGGGATTAAAGCAACCTTTGCTAAGAATCCCACCCCCTCAGATAGGGATTCCTGAGCACTAGACAGATGGGGTAAAAAAGTATACACCTCAGCTACTCTTGCCATCAGGGCACTAAACTGTCAGTTCCATATGCTAAAATTTCAGCAACATACCCTGGAACTCCTCAACCAAAAAATGTCTTCCTTTCCTGCTTGTGCAAAATCTAAACCGTTACAAGAGTTAATGCATTCTGCAAGTCAAGTAACTAAACACACCTTGCACTGTGGTTTTGACGCCCTAGAAGCTTCTTGCAGGGCAGCAGTCACTTCATCTGTCATTAGAAGGCATGCATGGCTTAAGGAACAGCCCCTGCCAGGCCATGTCAAATCTAAATTCTTAGATGCCCCCCTGCACAAAGACAATGTATTTGGCACTAAGGCAGAAGAAGTCTTAAAGATGGAAGAAAACGCAAAATCTGTGCAGACAGTTAAGGATTTCTTCTAGGTCCAGCCACCCAGGTTCAGCAGGCATTGTCCCACCAAGCACTGGTCCTCTCCTGCTCCCACTAAGCCAGTCCAGCCCAGGCCCTGTGGAAGCGGACCCCCCAGACAGCAGCCACAGGGAATGCAGAGATCTAAGCAGTGGACTACCTTCACTTCAAAACCAGGGAGTTCAAAGCCACCCCCTTAAAGTAAGAACTCACAATGCTTCACCTCCCCCACCCCCTCCCTTTGCCCACCTTCACTTACCCCTAGGAGGAAAACTCTCCTTTCATGCAAGCACCTAGGCCACCATTAGAAATGACCACTGGGTTCTCAACATAGTGTCTCAGGGATATAAATTTTCCTTCCACACCCTTCCAACCCCAAAAGGGTTCCCAGATCTACCTCCAAACCAGTGGGCAGAGGCTCAAAAGCAAATCCTTTCCCTGCTTTCTATGAGGGCACTAGAGTACGTTCCTGCAGAACAGATAGGCCAAGGTTTCTACTCCAGACTTTTTCCTGGTGCCCAGAAAAGAGGGCACCTGATGCCCCATCCTTGATCTATCCATTCTAAACACCTTCCTGGTGATCCCAAAATTCAAAATGCTCACCCTCCAGCAGCTGCTACCCATGCTCTCCAAGGACACTTGGCTAGCCACCCTAGCTTTAAAAGAGGCCTACCTCCACATTCCTATCAGGGAATCGTGCAGGAAATGTCTCTGTTTCAGGGCAGGATCTCAACACTTTCAGATCTTTGCGCTTTCCTTTGGCTTATCTACTGCTCCCAGAGTTTTCACAAAATGTCTGGCTCCGACCATTGCCTTTTGCAGACTAAGGAATATCCAGATTTACCCATACTTAGACGACTGCCTTATTCAGGCAGACAACTAGGAGAAGCTGCTCAAGCACCTGGCCTTTGTAAAGACCCTACTAACCTCCCTAGGGTGCACAATCAGTGAAAAGAAATCCAAACAGGTGCCCACCCAAAGGATTATCTTCCTGGGAGTAAGCCTGGACACAGCATCCCAGATGGCATTCCTTACACCAGAGAAACAAATTTTCCTGACAGCCTACTTATCTCAACTAGCCACCAGATGCCAGTTATCTGCAAGGAAGATCCTGCAAGCTCTGAGATTCATGGCATCTTGCATACTACTCATTCCATATGCCAGACTGCATATGAAGAAACGTCAGTGGTATATAAAAAGCCTTTGGTGTCAACACTCTCAAGACCTGGAGACTCTTATAGCTACAATTCCTTGTCTCAGAAAAGATGCTCTTTGGTGGGCAACAGCATGCTCCCACAACAAGGGACTACCTTTCTCACCTCCCCCGCCACCCAGACCCTCCCCACAGATGCATCAGACTGTGCTTGGGGTGC
Source organism: Protopterus annectens (assembly GCF_019279795.1). NCBI lineage: Eukaryota > Metazoa > Chordata > Ceratodontiformes > Protopteridae > Protopterus > Protopterus annectens. Next base: position 398,913,582 of record NC_056737.1, on the reverse strand, counting down.
ACACCTGGATGGCATGTGCATACAGGGCCAATGGAGCCCGCAGCAAATCCCTCTGCACATTAACCAAAAAGAGATGATGGCTGACCAACATGCCTTGATAACTTTCAAGCCCCTTCTCTCCCCAGGACTTCTCCTGATCAAAGCAGACAACACCACTGTGATGTGGTATATCAACAAGCAGGGAGGGACTTACTCCTACCGTCTATGCAGATTGGCCATGACCCTTGGGATCACAGCCTCTGCCATGCAAATGCACCTGTTAGCACAGTTCCTACCAGGTTCTCTCAACTCTATTGCAGACCAATTAAGCAGAAATCTTCTAGACCCACACGAGTGGCAGCTCAACAGAAG